>NW_028141605.1:0-24185 GCF_030444845.1 Prenolepis imparis
ACGCTGGTGTCTGCATGGTACCAAAAGATTCTGTAATCAATGTACTATTAAAATGTATAATCGATGAATTTTTGGCTCGTCTCAAAATATTAGAAATTCATACTTTTTTGCCGCGGACCCTATGCGACGCATCCTTATTTTATGTATATCAAACGAAAAAGTTTGTACGCTGGTGTCTGCTTGGTACCAAAAAATTCTGTAATCAATGGACTATTAAAATATATAATCGATGAATTTTTGGCTCGTTTTTAAATATTAGAAATCGATACTTCTTTGCCGCTGACACTGTGCGACGCAACCTTATTTTATGTATATCATATTGAAAAATTTGTACGCTGGTGTCTGCATGGTACCAAAAGATTCTGTAATCAATGTACTATTAAGATGTATAATCGATGAATTTTTGGCTCGTCTCAAAATATTAGAAATTCATATTTTTTTGCCGCGGACCCAATGCGACGCATCCTTATTTTATGTATATCAAACGAAAAAGTTTGTACGCTGGTGTCTGCTTGGTACCAAAAAATTCTAAACTCAATGGACTATTAAAATGTATAATCGATGAATTTTTGGCTCGTCTTTAAATATTAGAAATCGATACTTTTTGCCGCTGACCCTGTGCGACGCATCCTTATTTTATGTATATCAAACGAAAAAGTTTGTACGCTGGTGTCTGCTTGGTACCAAAAAATTCTGTAATCATTGGACTATTAATAAGTATAATCGATGAATTTTTGGCTCGTCTATAAATATTAGAAATCGATACGTTTTTGACGTGGATCCTGTGCGACGCATCCTTATTTTATATTTATCAAATTAAAAAATTTATACGCTGGTGTCAGCTTGGGACCAAATAATTCTGTAATCAATGCACTATTAAAATGTATAATCGATGAAATTTTGGCTCGTCTTAAAATATTGGAAATTTATACATTTTTGCCGATGACCCTATGCGACGCATCCCTATTTTAAGTATATCATATTAAAAAGTTTGTACGCTGGTGTCTGCTTGGTACCAAAAAATTCTGTAATCAATGGACTATTAATATGTATAATCGATGCATTTTTGGCTCGTCTTTAAATATTAGAAATCGATACTTTTTGCCGCTGACCCTGTGCGTCGCATCCTTATTTTATGTATATCATATTAAAAAATTTGTACGCTGGTGTCTGCATGGTACCAAAAGATTCTGTAATCAATGTACTATTAAAATGTATAATCGATGAATTTTTGGCTCGTCTCAAAATATTAGAAATTCATACTTTTTTGCCGCGGAACCTATGCGACGCATCCTTATTTTATGTATAACAAACGAAAAAGTTTGTACGCTGGTGTCTGCTTGGTACCAAAAAATTCTGTACTCAATGGACTATTAAAATGTATAATCGATGAATTTTTGGCTCGTCTTTAAATATTAGAAATCGATACTTTTTGCCGCTGACCCTGTGCGACGCATCCTTATTTTATGTATATCAAACGAAAAAGTTTGTACGCTGGTGTCTGCTTGGTACCAAAAAATTCTGTAATCATTGGACTATAAATATGTATAATCGATGAATTTTTGGCTCGTCTATAAATATTAGAAATCGATACGTTTTTGACGCGGATCCTGTGCGACGCATCCTTATTTTATATTTATCAAATTAAAAAATTTGAACGCTGGTGTCAGCTTGGGACCAAATAATTCTGTAATCAATGCACTATTAAAATGTATAATCGATGAATTTTTGGCTCGTCTTTAAATATTAGAAATCGATACTTTTTGCCGATGACCCTGTGCGTCGCATCCTTATTTTATGTATATCATATTAAAAAATTTGTACGCTGGTGTCTGCATGGTACCAAAAGATTCTGTAATCAATGTACTATTAAAATGTATAATCGATGAATTTTTGGCTCGTCTCAAAATATTAGAAATTCATACTATTTTGCCGCGGACCCTATGCGGCGCATCCTTATTTTATGTATATCAAACGAAAAAGTTTGTACGCTGGTGTCTGCTTGGTACCAAAAAATTCTGTAATCAATGGACTATTAAAATATATAATCGATGAATTTTTGGCTCGTCTTTAAATATTAGAAATCGATACTTCTTTGCCGCTGACTCTGTGCGACGCAAACTTATTTTATGTATATCATATTAAAAAATTTGTACGCTGGTGTCTGCATGGAACCAAAAGATTCTGTAATCAATGTACTATTAAAATGTATAATCGATGAATTTTTGGCTCGTCTCAAAATATAAGAAATTCATATTATTTTGCCGCGGACCCTATGCGACGCATCCTTATTTTATGTATATCAAACGAAAAAGTTTGTACGCTGGTGTCTGCTTGGTACCAAAAAATTCTAAACTCAATGGACTATTAAAATGTATAATCGATGAATTTTTGGCTCGTCTTTAAATATTAGAAATCGATACTTTTTGCCGCTGACCCTGTGCGACGCATCCTTATTTTATGTATATCAAACGAAAAAGTTTGTACGCTGGTGTCTGCTAGGTACCAAAAAATTCTGTAATCATTGGACTATTAATAAGTATAATCGATGAATTTTTGGCTCGTCTATAAATATTAGAAATCGATACGTTATTGACGCGGATCCTGTGCGACGCATCCTTATTTTATATTTATCAAATTAAAAAATTTGTACGCTGGTGTCAGCTTGGGACCAAATAATTCTGTAATCAATGCACTATTAAAATGTATAATCGATGAATTTTTGGCTCGTCTTTAAATATTAGAAATCGATACTTTTTGCCGCTGACCCTGTGCGTCGCATCCTTATTTTATGTATATCATATTAAAAAATTTGTACGCTGGTGTCTGCATGGTACCAAAAGATTCTGTAATCAATGTACTATTAAAATGTATAATCGATGAATTTTTGGCTCGTCTCAAAATATTAGAAATTCATACTTTTTTGCCGCGGACCCTATGCGACGCATCCTTATTTTATGTATATCAAACGAAAAAGTTTGTACGCTGGTGTCTGCTTGGTACCAAAAAATTCTGTAATCAATGGACTATTAAAATATATAATCGATGAATTTTTGGCTCGTCTCAAAATATTAGAAATGGATACTTTTTTGCCGCGGACCCTATGCGACGCATCCTTATTTTATGTATATCAAACGAAAAAGTTTGTACGCTGGTGTCTGCTTGGTACCAAAAAATTCTGTAATCAATGGAATATTAAAATGTATAATCGATGAATTTTTGGCTCGTCTTTAAATATTAGAAATCGATACTTTTTGCCGCTGACTCTGTGCGTCGCATCCTTATTTTATGTATATCATATTAAAAAATTTGTACGCTGGTGTCTGCATGGTACCAAAAGATTTTGTAATCAATGTACTATTAAAATGTATAATCGATGAATTTTTGGCTCGTCTCAAAATATTAGAAATTCATACTTTTTTGCCGCGGACCCTATGCGACGCATCCTTATTTTATGTATATCAAACGAAAAAGTTTGTACGCTGGTGTCTGCTTGGTACCAAAAAATTCTGTAATCAGTGGACTATTAAAATGTATAATCGATGAATTTTTGGCTCGTCTATAAATATTAGAAATCGATACGTTTTTGACGCGGATCCTGTGCGACGCATCCTTATTTTATATTTATCAAATTAAAAAATTTGTACGCTGGTGTCAGCTTGGGACCAAATAATTCTGTAATCAATGCACTATTAAAATGTATAATCGATGAAATTTTGGCTCGTCTTAAAATATTAGAAATTTATACATTTTTGCCGCTGACCCTATGCGACGCATCCCTATTTTATGTATATCATATTAAAAAGTTTGTACGCTGGTGTCTGCTTGGTACCAAAAAATTCTGTAATCAATGGACTATTAATAAGTATAATCGATGAATTTTTGGCTCGTCTTTAAATATTAGAAATCGATACTTTTTGCCGCTGACCCTGTGCGTCGCATCCTTATTTTATGTATATCATATTAAAAAATTTGTACGCTGGTGTCTGCATGGTACCAAAAGATTCTGTAATCAATGTACTATTAAAATGTATAATCGATGAATTTTTGGCTCGTCTCAAAATATTAGAAATTCATACTTTTTTGCCGCGGACCCTATGCGACGCATCCTTATTTTATGTATATCAAACGAAAAAGTTTGTACGCTGGTGTCTGCTTGGTACCAAAAAATTCTGTACTCAATGGACTATTAAAATGTATAATCGATGAATTTTTGGCTCGTCTTTAAATATTAGAAATCGATACTTTTTGCCGCTGACCCTGTGCGACGCATCCTTATTTTATGTATATCAAACGAAAAAGTTTGTACGCTGGTGTCTGCTTGGTACCAAAAAATTCTGTAATCATTGGACTATAAATATGTATAATCGATGAATTTTTGGCTCGTCTATAAATATTAGAAATCGATACGTTTTTGACGCGGATCCTGTGCGACGCATCCTTATTTTATATTTATCAAATTAAAAAATTTGTACGCTGGTGTCAGCTTGGGACCAAATAATTCTGTAATCAATGCACTATTAAAATGTATAATCGATGAATTTTTGGCTCGTCTTTAAATATTAGAAATCGATACTTTTTGCCGCTGACCCTGTGCGTCGCATCCTTATTTTATGTATATCATATTAAAAAATTTGTACGCTGGTGTCTGCATGGTACCAAAAGATTCTGTAATCAATGTACTATTAAAATGTATAATCGATGAATTTTTGGCTCGTCTCAAAATATTAGAAATTCATACTTTTTTGCCGCGGACCCTATGCGACGCATCCTTATTTTATGTATATCAAACGAAAAAGTTTGTACGCTGGTGTCTGCTTGGTACCAAAAAATTCTGTAATCAATGGACTATTAAAATATATAATCGATGAATTTTTGGCTCGTTTTTAAATATTAGAAATCGATACTTCTTTGCCGCTGACACTGTGCGACGCAACCTTATTTTATGTATATCATATTGAAAAATTTGTACGCTGGTGTCTGCATGGTACCAAAAGATTCTGTAATCAATGTACTATTAAGATGTATAATCGATGAATTTTTGGCTCGTCTCAAAATATTAGAAATTCATATTTTTTTGCCGCGGACCCAATGCGACGCATCCTTATTTTATGTATATCAAACGAAAAAGTTTGTACGCTGGTGTCTGCTTGGTACCAAAAAATTCTAAACTCAATGGACTATTAAAATGTATAATCGATGAATTTTTGGCTCGTCTTTAAATATTAGAAATCGATACTTTTTGCCGCTGACCCTGTGCGACGCATCCTTATTTTATGTATATCAAAGGAAAAAGTTTGTACGCTGGTGTCTGCTTGGTACCAAAAAATTCTGTAATCATTGGACTATTAATAAGTATAATCGATGAATTTTTGGCTCGTCTATAAATATTAGAAATCGATACGTTTTTGACGTGGATCCTGTGCGACGCATCCTTATTTTATAATTATCAAATTAAAAAATTTGTACGCTGGTGTCAGCTTGGGACCAAATAATTCTGTAATCAATGCACTATTAAAATGTATAATCGATGAAATTTTGGCTCGTCTTAAAATATTGGAAATTTATACATTTTTGCCGATGACCCTATGCGACGCATCCCTATTTTAAGTATATCATATTAAAAAGTTTGTACGCTGGTGTCTGCTTGGTACCAAAAAATTCTGTAATCAATGGACTATTAATATGTATAATCGATGCATTTTTGGCTCGTCTTTAAATATTAGAAATCGATACTTTTTGCCGCTGACCCTGTGCGTCGCATCCTTATTTTATGTATATCATATTAAAAAATTTGTACGCTGGTGTCTGCATGGTACCAAAAGATTCTGTAATCAATGTACTATTAAAATGTATAATCGATGAATTTTTGGCTCGTCTCAAAATATTAGAAATTCATACTTTTTTGCCGCGGAACCTATGCGACGCATCCTTATTTTATGTATAACAAACGAAAAAGTTTGTACGCTGGTGTCTGCTTGGTACCAAAAAATTCTGTACTCAATGGACTATTAAAATGTATAATCGATGAATTTTTGGCTCGTCTTTAAATATTAGAAATCGATACTTTTTGCCGCTGACCCTGTGCGACGCATCCTTATTTTATGTATATCAAACGAAAAAGTTTGTACGCTGGTGTCTGCTTGGTACCAAAAAATTCTGTAATCATTGGACTATAAATATGTATAATCGATGAATTTTTGGCTCGTCTATAAATATTAGAAATCGATACGTTTTTGACGCGGATCCTGTGCGACGCATCCTTATTTTATATTTATCAAATTAAAAAATTTGAACGCTGGTGTCAGCTTGGGACCAAATAATTCTGTAATCAATGCACTATTAAAATGTTTAATCGATGAATTTTTGGCTCGTCTTTAAATATTAGAAATCGATACTTTTTGCCGATGAACCTGTGCGTCGCATCCTTATTTTATGTATATCATATTAAAAAATTTGTACGCTGGTGTCTGCATGGTACCAAAAGATTCTGTAATCAATGTACTATTAAAATGTATAATCGATGAATTTTTGGCTCGTCTCAAAATATTAGAAATTCATACTATTTTGCCGCGGACCCTATGCGGCGCATCCTTATTTTATGTATATCAAACGAAAAAGTTTGTACGCTGGTGTCTGCTTGGTACCAAAAAATTCTGTAATCAATGGACTATAAAAATATATAATCGATGAATTTTTGGCTCGTCTTTAAATATTAGAAATCGATACTTCTTTGCCGCTGACTCTGTGCGACGCAACCTTATTTTATGTATATCATATTAAAAAATTTGTACGCTGGTGTCTGCATGGTACCAAAAGATTCTGTAATCAATGTACTATTAAAATGTATAATCGATGAATTTTTGGCTCGTCTCAAAATATTAGAAATTCATATTATTTTGCCGCGGACCCTATGCGACGCATCCTTATTTTATGTATATCAAACGAAAAAGTTTGTACGCTGGTGTCTGCTTGGTACCAAAAAATTCTAAACTCAATGGACTATTAAAATGTATAATCGATGAATTTTTGGCTCGTCTTTAAATATTAGAAATCGATACTTTTTGCCGCTGACCCTGTGCGACGCATCCTTATTTTATGTATATCAAACGAAAAAGTTTGTACGCTGGTGTCTGCTAGGTACCAAAAAATTCTGTAATCATTGGACTATTAATAAGTATAATCGATGAATTTTTGGCTCGTCTATAAATATTAGAAATCGATACGTTATTGACGCGGATCCTGTGAGACGCATCCTTATTTTATATTTATCAAATTAAAAAATTTGTACGCTGGTGTCAGCTTGGGACCAAATAATTCTGTAATCAATGCACTATTAAAATGTATAATCGATGAATTTTTGGCTCGTCTTTAAATATTAGAAATCGATACTTTTTGCCGCTGACCCTGTGCGTCGCATCCTTATTTTATGTATATCATATTAAAAAATTTGTACGCTGGTGTCTGCATGGTACCAAAAGATTCTGTAATCAATGTACTATTAAAATGTATAATCGATGAATTTTTGGCTCGTCTCAAAATATTAGAAATTCATACGTTTTTGCCGCGGACCCTATGCGACGCATCCTTATTTTATATATATCAAACGAAAAAGTTTGTACGCTGGTGTCTGCTTGGTACCAAAAAATTCTGTAATCAATGGACTATTAAAATATATAATCGATGAATTTTTTGCTCGTTTTTAAATATTAGAAATCGATACTTCTTTGCCGCTGACTCTGTGCGACGCAACCTTATTTTATGTATATCATATTAAAAAATTTGTACGCTGGTGTCTGCATGGTACCAAAAGATTCTGTAATCAATGTACTATTAAGATGTATAATCGATGAATTTTTGGCTCGTCTCAAAATATTAGAAATTCATATTTTTTTGCCGCGGACCCTATGCGACGCATCCTTATTTTATGTATATCAAACGAAAAAGTTTGTACGCTGGTGTCTGCTTGGTACCAAAAAATTCTAAACTCAATGGACTATTAAAATGTATAATCGATGAATTTTTGGCTCGTCTTTAAATATTAGAAATCGATACATTTTGCCGCTGACCCTGTGCGACGCATCCTTATTTTATGTATATCAAACGAAAAAGTTTGTACGCTGGTGTCTGCTAGGTACCAAAAAATTCTGTAATCATTGGACTATTAATAAGTATAATAGATGAATTTTTGGCTCGTTTATAAATATTAGAAATCGATACGTTTTTGACGCGGATCCTGTGCGACGCATCCTTATTTTATATTTATCAAATTAAAAAATTTCTACGCTGGTGTCAGCTTGGGACCAAATAATTCTGTAATCAATGCACTATTAAAATGTATAATCGATGAAATGTTGGCTCGTCTTAAAATATTAGAAATTTATACATTTTTGCCGATGACCCTATGCGACGCATCCCTATTTTATGTATATCATATTAAAAAGTTTGTACGCTGGTGTCTGCTTGGTACCAAAAAATTCTGTAATCAATGGACTATTAATATGTATAATCGATGCATTTTTGGCTCGTCTTTAAATATTAGAAATCGATACTTTTTGCCGCTGACCCTGTGCGTCGCAACCTTATTTTATGTATATCATATTAAAAAGTTTGTACGCTGGTGTCTGCATGGTACCAAAAGATTCTGTAATCAATGTACTATTAAAATGTATAATCGATGAATTTTTGGCTCGTCTCATAATATTAGAAATTCATATTTTTTGCCGCGGACCCTATGCGACGCATCCTTATTTTATGTATATCAAACGAAAAAGTTTGTACGCTGGTGTCTGCTTGGCACCAAAAAATTGTAAACTCAATGGACTATTAAAATGTATAATCGATGAATTTTTGGCTCGTCTTTAAATATTAGAAATCGATACTTTTTGCCGCTGACCCTGTGCGACGCATCCTTATTTTATGTATATCATACGAAAAAGTTTGTACGCTGGTGTCTGCTTGGTACCAAAAAATTCTGTAATCATTGGACTATAAATATGTATAATCGATGAATTTTTGGCTCGTCTATAAATATTAGAAATCGATACGTTTTTGACGCGTATCCTGTGCGACGCATCCTTATTTTATATTTATCAAATTAAAAAATTTGTACGCTGGTGTCAGCTTGGGACCAAATAATTCTGTAATCAATGCACTATTAAAATGTATAATCGATGAATTTTTTGCTCGTCTTTAAATATTAGAAATCGATACTTTTTTGCCGCTGACCCTGTGCGACGCATCCTTATTTTATGTATATCAAACGAAAAAGTTTGTACGCTGGTGTCTGCTTGGTACCAAAAAATTCTGTAATCAATGGACTATTAAAATGTATAATCGATGAATTTTTGGCTCGTCTTTAAATATTAGAAATCGATACTTTTTGCCGCTGACCCTGTGCGACGCATCCTTATTTTATGTATATCAAACGAAAAAGTTTGTACGCTGGTGTCTGCTTGGTACCAAAAAATTCTGTAATCATTGGACTATAAATATGTATAATCGATGAATTTTTGGCTCGTCTATAAATATTAGAAATCGATACGTTTTTGACGCGGATCCTGTGCGACGCATCCTTATTTTATATTTATCAAATTAAAAAATTTGTACGCTGGTGTCAGCTTGGGACCAAATAATTCTGTAATCAATGCACTATTAAAATGTATAATCGATGAAATTTTGGCTCGTCTTAAAATATTAGAAATTTATACATTTTTGCCGATGACCCTATGCGACGCATCCCTATTTTATGTATATCATATTAAAAAGTTTGTACGCTGGTGTCTGCTTGGTACTAAAAAATTCTGTAATCAATGGACTATTAATATGTATAATCGATGCATTTTTGGCTCGTCTTTAAATATTAGAAATCGATACTTTTTGCCGCTGACCCTGTGCGTCGCATCCTTATTTTATGTATATCATATTAAAAAATTTGTACGCTGGTGTCTGCATGGTACCAAAAGATTCTGTAATCAATGTACTATTAAAATGTATAATCGATGAATTTTTGGCTCGTCTCAAAATATTAGAAATTCATACTTTTTTGCCGCGGAACCTATGCGACGCATCCTTATTTTATGTATAACAAACGAAAAAGTTTGTACGCTGGTGTCTGCTTGGTACCAAAAAATTCTGTACTCAATGGACTATTAAAATGTATAATCGATGAATTTTTGGCTCGTCTTTAAATATTAGAAATCGATACGTTTTTGACGTGGATCCTGTGCGACGCATCCTTATTTTATATTTATCAAATTAAAAAATTTGTACGCTGGTGTCAGCTTGGGACCAAATAATTCTGTAATCAATGCACTATTAAAATGTATAATCGATGAAATTTTGGCTCGTCTTAAAATATTAGAAATTTATACATTTTTGCCGATGACCCTATGCGACGCATCCCTATTTTAAGTATATCATATTAAAAAGTTTGTACGCTGGTGTCTGCTTGGTACCAAAAAATTCTGTAATCAATGGACTATTAATATGTATAATCGATGCATTTTTGGCTCGTCTTTAAATATTAGAAATCGATACTTTTTGCCGCTGACCCTGTGCGTCGCATCCTTATTTTATGTATATCATATTAAAAAATTTGTACGCTGGTGTCTGCATGGTACCAAAAGATTCTGTAATCAATGTACTATTAAAATGTATAATCGATGAATTTTTGGCTCGTCTCAAAATATTAGAAATTCATACTTTTTTGCCGCGGAACCTATGCGACGCATCCTTATTTTATGTATAACAAACGAAAAAGTTTGTACGCTGGTGTCTGCTTGGTACCAAAAAATTCTGTACTCAATGGACTATTAAAATGTATAATCGATGAATTTTTGGCTCGTCTTTAAATATTAGAAATCGATACTTTTTGCCGCTGACCCTGTGCGACGCATCCTCATTTTATGTATATCAAACGAAAAAGTTTGTACGCTGGTGTCTGCTTGGTACCAAAAAATTCTGTAATCATTGGACTATAAATATGTATAATCGATGAATTTTTGGCTCGTCTATAAATATTAGAAATCGATACGTTTTTGACGCGGATCCTGTGCGTCGCATCCTTATTTTATGTATATCATATTAAAAAATTTGTACGCTGGTGGCTGCATGGTACCAAAAGATTCTGTAATCAATGTACTATTAAAATGTATAATCGATGAATTTTTGGCTCGTCTCAAAATATTAGAAATTCATACTTTTTTGCCGCGGACCCTATGCGACGCATCCTTATTTTATGTATATCATACGAAAAAGTTTGTACGCTGGTGTCTGCTTGGTACCAAAAAATTCTGTAATCATTGGACTATTAAAATGTATAATCGATGAATTTTTGGCTCGTCTTTAAATATTAGAAATCGATACGTTTTTGACGCGGATCCTGTGCGACGCATTCTTATTTTATATTTTTCAAATTAAAAAATTTGTACGCTGGTGTCTGCATGGTACAAAATAATTCTGTAATCAATGCACTATTAAAATGTATAATCAATGAATTTTTGGCTCGTCTTTAAATATTAGAAATCGATACTTTTTGCCGCTGACCCTGTGCGACGCATCCTTATTTTATGTATATCAAACGAAAAAGTTTGTACGCTGGTGTCTGCTTGGTACCAAAAAATTCTGTAATCATTGGACTATAAATATGTATAATCGATGAATTTTTGGCTCGTCTATAAATATTAGAAATCGATACGTTTTTGACGCGGATCCTGTGCGACGCATCCTTATTTTATATTTATCAAATTAAAAAATTTGTACGCTGGTGTCTGCATGGTACCAAAAGATTCTGTAATCAATGTACTATTAAAATGTATAATCGATGAATTTTTGGCTCGTCACAAAATATTAGAAATTCATATTTTTTTGCCGCGGACCCTATGCGACGCATCCTTATTTTATGTATATCAAACGAAAAAGTTTGTACGCTGGTGTCAGCTTGGGACCAAATAATTCTGTAATCAATGCACTATTAAAATGTATAATCGATGAAATTTTGGCTCGTCTTAAAATATTAGAAATTTATACATTTTTGCCGATGACCCTATGCGACGCATCCCTATTTTATGTATATCATATTAAAAAGTTTGTACGCTGGTGTCTGCTTGGTACCAAAAAATTCTGTAATCAATGGACTATTAATATGTATAATCGATGCATTTTTGGCTCGTCTTTAAATATTAGAAATCGATACTTTTTGCCGCTGACCCTGTGCGTCGCATCCTTATTTTATGTATATCATATTAAAAAATTTGTACGCTGGTGTCTGCATGGTACCAAAAGATTCTGTAATCAATGTACTATTAAAATGTATAATCGATGAATTTTTGGCTCGTCTCAAAATATTAGAAATTCATACTTTTTTGCCGCGGAACCTGTGCGACGCATCCTTATTTTATGTATAACAAACGAAAAAGTTTGTACGCTGGTGTCTGCTTGGTACCAAAAAATTCTGTACTCAATGGACTATTTAAATGTATAATCGATGAATTTTTGGCTCGTCTTTAAATATTAGAAATCGATACTTTTTGCCGCTGACCCTGTGCGACGCATCCTTATTTTATGTATATCAAACGAAAAAGTTTGTACGCTGGTGTCTGCTTGGTACCAAAAAATTCTGTAATCATTGGACTATAAATATGTATAATCGATGAATTTTTGGCTCGTCTATAAATATTAGAAATCGATACGTTTTTGACGCGGATCCTGTGCGTCGCATCCTTATTTTATGTATATCATATTAAAAAATTTGTACGCTGGTGTCTGCATGGTACCAAAAGATTCTGTAATCAATGTACTATTAAAATGTATAATCGATGAATTTTTGGCTCGTCTCAAAATATTAGAAATTCATACTTTTTTGCCGCGGACCCTATGCGACGCATCCTTATTTTATGTATATCATACGAAAAAGTATGTACGCTGGTGTCTGCTTGGTACCAAAAAATTCTGTAATCATTGGACTATTAAAATGTATAATCGATGAATTTTTGGCTCGTCTTTAAATATTAGAAATCGATACGTTTTTGACGCGGATCCTGTGCGTCGCATCCTTATTTTATGTATATCATATTAAAAAATTTGTACGCTGGTGTCTGCATGGTACCAAAAGATTCTGTAATCAATGTACTATTAAAATGTATAATCGATGAATTTTTGGCTCGTCTCAAAATATTAGAAATTCATACTTTTTTGCCGCGGAACCTATGCGACGCATCCTTATTTTATGTATAACAAACGAAAAAGTTTGTACGCTGGTGTCTGCTTGGTACCAAAAAATTCTGTACTCAATGGACTATTAAAATGTATAATCGATGAATTTTTGGCTCGTCTTTAAATATTAGAAATCGATACTTTTTGCCGCTGACCCTGTGCGACGCATCCTTATTTTATGTATATCAAACGAAAAAGTTTGTACGCTGGTGTCTGCTTGGTACCAAAAAATTCTGTAATCATTGGACTATAAATATGTATAATCGATGAATTTTTGGCTCGTCTATAAATATTAGAAATCGATACGTTTTTGACGCGGATCCTGTGCGACGCATCCTTATTTTATATTTATCAAATTAAAAAATTTGAACGCTGGTGTCAGCTTGGGACCAAATAATTCTGTAATCAATGCACTATTAAAATGTTTAATCGATGAATTTTTGGCTCGTCTTTAAATATTAGAAATCGATACTTTTTGCCGATGAACCTGTGCGTCGCATCCTTATTTTATGTATATCATATTAAAAAATTTGTACGCTGGTGTCTGCATGGTACCAAAAGATTCTGTAATCAATGTACTATTAAAATGTATAATCGATGAATTTTTGGCTCGTCTCAAAATATTAGAAATTCATACTATTTTGCCGCGGACCCTATGCGGCGCATCCTTATTTTATGTATATCAAACGAAAAAGTTTGTACGCTGGTGTCTGCTTGGTACCAAAAAATTCTGTAATCAATGGACTATTAAAATATATAATCGATGAATTTTTGGCTCGTCTTTAAATATTAGAAATCGATACTTCTTTGCCGCTGACTCTGTGCGACGCAACCTTATTTTATGTATATCATATTAAAAAATTTGTACGCTGGTGTCTGCATGGTACCAAAAGATTCTGTAATCAATGTACTATTAAAATGTATAATCGATGAATTTTTGGCTCGTCTCAAAATATTAGAAATTCATATTATTTTGCCGCGGACCCTATGCGACGCATCCTTATTTTATGTATATCAAACGAAAAAGTTTGTACGCTGGTGTCTGCTTGGTACCAAAAAATTCTAAACTCAATGGACTATTAAAATGTATAATCGATGAATTTTTGGCTCGTCTTTAAATATTAGAAATCGATACTTTTTGCCGCTGACCCTGTGCGACGCATCCTTATTTTATGTATATCAAACGAAAAAGTTTGTACGCTGGTGTCTGCTAGGTACCAAAAAATTCTGTAATCATTGGACTATTAATAAGTATAATCGATGAATTTTTGGCTCGTCTATAAATATTAGAAATCGATACGTTATTGACGCGGATCCTGTGAGACGCATCCTTATTTTATATTTATCAAATTAAAAAATTTGTACGCTGGTGTCAGCTTGGGACCAAATAATTCTGTAATCAATGCACTATTAAAATGTATAATCGATGAATTTTTGGCTCGTCTTTAAATATTAGAAATCGATACTTTTTGCCGCTGACCCTGTGCGTCGCATCCTTATTTTATGTATATCATATTAAAAAATTTGTACGCTGGTGTCTGCATGGTACCAAAAGATTCTGTAATCAATGTACTATTAAAATGTATAATCGATGAATTTTTGGCTCGTCTCAAAATATTAGAAATTCATACGTTTTTGCCGCGGACCCTATGCGACGCATCCTTATTTTATATATATCAAACGAAAAAGTTTGTACGCTGGTGTCTGCTTGGTACCAAAAAATTCTGTAATCAATGGACTATTAAAATATATAATCGATGAATTTTTTGCTCGTTTTTAAATATTAGAAATCGATACTTCTTTGCCGCTGACTCTGTGCGACGCAACCTTATTTTATGTATATCATATTAAAAAATTTGTACGCTGGTGTCTGCATGGTACCAAAAGATTCTGTAATCAATGTACTATTAAGATGTATAATCGATGAATTTTTGGCTCGTCTCAAAATATTAGAAATTCATATTTTTTTGCCGCGGACCCTATGCGACGCATCCTTATTTTATGTATATCAAACGAAAAAGTTTGTACGCTGGTGTCTGCTTGGTACCAAAAAATTCTAAACTCAATGGACTATTAAAATGTATAATCGATGAATTTTTGGCTCGTCTTTAAATATTAGAAATCGATACATTTTGCCGCTGACCCTGTGCGACGCATCCTTATTTTATGTATATCAAACGAAAAAGTTTGTACGCTGGTGTCTGCTAGGTACCAAAAAATTCTGTAATCATTGGACTATTAATAAGTATAATAGATGAATTTTTGGCTCGTCTATAAATATTAGAAATCGATACGTTTTTGACGCGGATCCTGTGCGACGCATCCTTATTTTATATTTATCAAATTAAAAAATTTCTACGCTGGTGTCAGCTTGGGACCAAATAATTCTGTAATCAATGCACTATTAAAATGTATAATCGATGAAATGTTGGCTCGTCTTAAAATATTAGAAATTTATACATTTTTGCCGATGACCCTATGCGACGCATCCCTATTTTATGTATATCATATTAAAAAGTTTGTACGCTGGTGTCTGCTTGGTACCAAAAAATTCTGTAATCAATGGACTATTAATATGTATAATCGATGCATTTTTGGCTCGTCTTTAAATATTAGAAATCGATACTTTTTGCCGCTGACCCTGTGCGTCGCAACCTTATTTTATGTATATCATATTAAAAAGTTTGTACGCTGGTGTCTGCATGGTACCAAAAGATTCTGTAATCAATGTACTATTAAAATGTATAATCGATGAATTTTTGGCTCGTCTCATAATATTAGAAATTCATATTTTTTGCCGCGGACCCTATGCGACGCATCCTTATTTTATGTATATCAAACGAAAAAGTTTGTACGCTGGTGTCTGCTTGGCACCAAAAAATTGTAAACTCAATGGACTATTAAAATGTATAATCGATGAATTTTTGGCTCGTCTTTAAATATTAGAAATCGATACTTTTTGCCGCTGACCCTGTGCGACGCATCCTTATTTTATGTATATCATACGAAAAAGTTTGTACGCTGGTGTCTGCTTGGTACCAAAAAATTCTGTAATCATTGGACTATAAATATGTATAATCGATGAATTTTTGGCTCGTCTATAAATATTAGAAATCGATACGTTTTTGACGCGTATCCTGTGCGACGCATCCTTATTTTATATTTATCAAATTAAAAAATTTGTACGCTGGTGTCAGCTTGGGACCAAATAATTCTGTAATCAATGCACTATTAAAATGTATAATCGATGAATTTTTTGCTCGTCTTTAAATATTAGAAATCGATACTTTTTTGCCGCTGACCCTGTGCGACGCATCCTTATTTTATGTATATCAAACGAAAAAGTTTGTACGCTGGTGTCTGCTTGGTACCAAAAAATTCTGTAATCAATGGACTATTAAAATGTATAATCGATGAATTTTTGGCTCGTCTTTAAATATTAGAAATCGATACTTTTTGCCGCTGACCCTGTGCGTCGCATCCTTATTTTATGTATATCATATTAAAAAATTTGTACGCTGGTGTCTGCATGGTACCAAAAGATTTTGTAATCAATGTACTATTAAAATGTATAATCGATGAATTTTTGGCTCGTCTCAAAATATTAGAAATTCATACTTTTTTGCCGCGGACCCTATGCGACGCATCCTTATTTTATGTATATCAAACGAAAAAGTTTGTACGCTGGTGTCTGCTTGGTACCAAAAAATTCTGTAATCAGTGGACTATTAAAATGTATAATCGATGAATTTTTGGCTCGTCTATAAATATTAGAAATCGATACGTTTTTGACGCGGATCCTGTGCGACGCATCCTTATTTTATATTTATCAAATTAAAAAATTTGTACGCTGGTGTCAGCTTGGGACCAAATAATTCTGTAATCAATGCACTATTAAAATGTATAATCGATGAATTTTTGGCTCGTCTTTAAATATTAGAAATCGATACTTTTTGCCGCTGACCCTGTGCGACGCATCCTTATTTTATGTATATCAAACGAAAAAGTTTGTACGCTGGTGTCTGCTTGGTACCAAAAAATTCTGTAATCATTGGACTATAAATATGTATAATCGATGAATTTTTGGCTCGTCTATAAATATTAGAAATCGATACGTTTTTGACGCGGATCCTGTGCGACGCATCCTTATTTTATATTTATCAAATTAAAAAATTTGTACGCTGGTGTCAGCTTGGGACCAAATAATTCTGTAATCAATGCACTATTAAAATGTATAATCGATGAATTTTTGGCTCGTCTTTAAATATTAGAAATCGATACTTTTTGCCGCTGACCCTGTGCGTCGCATCCTTATTTTATGTATATCAAACGAAAAAGTTTGTACGCTGGTGTCTGCTTGGTACCAAAAAATTCTGTAATCATTGGACTATAAATATGTATAATCGATGAATTTTTGGCTCGTCTATAAATATTAGAAATCGATACGTTTTTGACGCGGATCCTGTGCGACGCATCCTTATTTTATATTTATCAAATTAAAAAATTTGTACGCTGGTGTCAGCTTGGGACCAAATAATTCTGTAATCAATGCACTATTAAAATGTATAATCGATGAATTTTTGGCTCGTCTTTAAATATTAGAAATCGATACTTTTTGCCGCTGACCCTGTGCGTCGCATCCTTATTTTATGTATATCATATTAAAAAATTTGTACGCTGGTGTCTGCATGGTACCAAAAGATTCTGTAATCAATGTACTATTAAAATGTATAATCGATGAATTTTTGGCTCGTCTCAAAATATTAGAAATTCATACTTTTTTGCCGCGGACCCTATGCGACGCATCCTTATTTTATGTATATCAAACGAAAAAGTTTGTACGCTGGTGTCTGCTTGGTACCAAAAAATTCTGTACTCAATGGACTATTAAAATGTATAATCGATGAATTTTTGGCTCGTCTTTAAATATTAGAAATCGATACTTTTTGCCGCTGACCCTGTGCGACGCATCCTTATTTTATGTATATCAAACGAAAAAGTTTGTACGCTGGTGTCTGCTTGGTACCAAAAAATTCTGTAATCATTGGACTATAAATATGTATAATCGATGAATTTTTGGCTCGTCTATAAATATTAGAAATCGATACGTTTTTGACGCGGATCCTGTGCGACGCATCCTTATTTTATATTTATCTAATTAAAAAATTTGTACGCTGGTGTCAGCTTGGGACCAAATAATTCTGTAATCAATGCACTATTAAAATGTATAATCGATGAATTTTTGGCTCGTCTTTAAATATTAGAAATCGATACTTTTTGCCGCTGACCCTGTGCGTCGCATCCTTATTTTATGTATATCATATTAAAAAATTTGTACGCTGGTGTCTGCATGGTACCAAAAGATTCTGTAATCAATGTACTATTAAAATGTATAATCGATGAATTTTTGGCTCGTCTCAAAATATTAGAAATTCATACTTTTTTGCCGCGGACCCTATGCGACGCATCCTTATTTTATGTATATCAAACGAAAAAGTTTGTACGCTGGTGTCTGCTTGGTACCAAAAAATTCTGTAATCAATGGACTATTAAAATATATAATCGATGAATTTTTGGCTCGTTCTTAAATATTAGAAATCGATACTTCTTTGCCGCTGACACTGTGCGACGCAACCTTATTTTATGTATATCATATTAAAAAATTTGTACGCTGGTGTCTGCTTGGTACCAAAAAATTCTGTAATAATTGGACTATTAATAAGTATAATCGATGAATTTTTGGCTCGTCTATAAATATTAGAAATCGATACGTTTTTGACGCGGATCCTGTGCGACGCATCCTTATTTTATATTTATCAAATTAAAAAATTTGTACGCTGGTGTCAGCTTGGGACCAAATAATTCTGTAATCAATGCACTATTAAAATGTATAATCGATGAAATTTTGGCTCGTCTTAAAATATTAGAAATTTATACATTTTTGCCGATGACCCTATGCGACGCATCCCTATTTTATGTATATCATATTAAAAAGTTTGTACGCTGGTGTCTGCTTGGTACCAAAAAATTCTGTACTCAATGGACTATTAAAATGTATAATCGATGAATTTTTGGCTCGTCTATAAATATTAGAAATCGATACGTTTTTGACGCGGATCCTGTGCGACGCATCCTTATTTTATATTTATCAAATTAAAAAATTTGTACGCTGGTGTCAGCTTGGGACCAAATAATTCGGTAATCAATGCACTATTAAAATGTATAATTGATGAATTTTTTTCTCGTCTTTAAATATTAGAAATCGATACTTTTTGCCGCTGACCCTGTGCGTCGCATCCTTATTTTATGTATATCATATTAAAAAATTTGTACGCTGGTGTCTGCATGGTACCAAAAGATTCTGTAATCAATGTACTATTAAAATGTATAATCGATGAATTTTTGGCTCGTCTCAAAATATTAGAAATTCATACTTTTTTGCCGCGGACCCTATGCGACGCATCCTTATTTTATGTATATCATACGAAAAAGTTTGTACGCTGGTGTCTGCTTGGTACCAAAAAATTCTGTAATCATTGGACTATTAAAATGTATAATCGATGAATTTTTGGCTCGTCTTTAAATATTAGAAATCGATACGTTATTGACGCGGATCCTGTGCGACGCATTCTTATTTTATATTTTTCAAATTAAAAAATTTGTACGCTGGTGTCTGCTTGGTACAAAATAATTCTGTAATCAATGCACTATTAAAATGTATAATCAATGAATTTTTGGCTCGTCTTTAAATATTAGAAATCGATACTTTTTGCCGCTGACCCTGTGCGACGCATCCTTATTTTATGTATATCAAACGAAAAAGTTTGTACGCTGGTGTCTGCTTGGTACCAAAAAATTCTCTAATCATTGGACTATAAATATGTATAATCGATGAATTTTTGGTTCGTCTATAAATATTAGAAATCGATACGTTTTTGACGCGGATCCTGTGCGACGCATCCTTATTTTATAATTATCAAATTAAAAAATTTGTACGCTGGTGTCTGCATGGTACCAAAAGATTCTGTAATCAATGTACTATTAAAATGTATAATCGATGAATTTTTGGCTCGTCTCAAAATATTAGAAATTCATATTTTTTTGCCGCGGACCCTATGCGACGCATCCTTATTTTATGTATATCAAACGAAAAAGTTTGTACGCTGGTGTCAGCTTGGGACCAAATAATTCTGTAATCAATGCACTATTAAAATGTATAATCGATGAAATTTTGGCTCGTCTTAAAATATTAGAAATTTATACATTTTTGCCGATGACCCTATGCGACGCATCCCTATTTTATGTATATCATATTAAAAAGTTTGTACGCTGGTGTCTGCTTGGTACCAAAAAATTCTGTAATCATTGGACTATTAATATGTATAATCGATGCATTTTTGGCTCGTCTTTAAATATTAGAAATCGATACTTTTTGCCGCTGACCCTGTGCGTCGCATCCTTATTTTATGTATATCATATTAAAAAATTTGTACGCTGGTGTCTGCATGGTACCAAAAGATTCTGTAATCAATGTACTATTAAAATGTATAATCGATGAATTTTTGGCTCGTCTCAAAATATTAGAAATTCATACTTTTTTGCCGCGGAACCTATGCGACGCATCCTTATTTTATGTATAACAAACGAAAAAGTTTGTACGCTGGTGTCTGCTTGGTACCAAAAAATTCTGTACTCAATGGACTATTAAAATGTATAATCGATGAATTTTTGGCTCGTCTTTAAATATTAGAAATCGATACTTTTTGCCGCTGACCCTGTGCGACGCATCCTTATTTTATGTATATCAAACGAAAAAGTTTGTACGCTGGTGTCTGCTTGGTACCAAAAAATTCTGTAATCATTGGACTATAAATATGTATAATCGATGAATTTTTGGCTCGTCTATAAATATTAGAAATCGATACGTTTTTGACGCGGATCCTGTGCGACGCATCCTTATTTTATATTTATCAAATTAAAAAATTTGTACGCTGGTGTCAGCTTGGGACCAAATAATTCTGTAATCAATGCACTATTAAAATGTATAATCGATGAAATTTTGGCTCGTCTTAAAATATTAGAAATTTATACATTTTTGCCGATGACCCTATGCGACGCATCCCTATTTTATGTATATCATATTAAAAAGTTTGTACGCTGGTGTCTGCTTGGTACTAAAAAATTCTGTAATCAATGGACTATTAATATGTATAATCGATGCATTTTTGGCTCGTCTTTAAATATTAGAAATCGATACTTTTTGCCGCTGACCCTGTGCGTCGCATCCTTATTTTATGTATATCATATTAAAAAATTTGTACGCTGGTGTCTGCATGGTACCAAAAGATTCTGTAATCAATGTACTATTAAAATGTATAATCGATGAATTTTTGGCTCGTCTCAAAATATTAGAAATTCATACTTTTTTGCCGCGGAACCTATGCGACGCATCCTTATTTTATGTATAACAAACGAAAAAGTTTGTACGCTGGTGTCTGCTTGGTACCAAAAAATTCTGTACTCAATGGACTATTAAAATGTATAATCGATGAATTTTTGGCTCGTCTTTAAATATTAGAAATCGATACGTTTTTGACGTGGATCCTGTGCGACGCATCCTTATTTTATATTTATCAAATTAAAAAATTTGTACGCTGGTGTCAGCTTGGGACCAAATAATTCTGTAATCAATGCACTATTAAAATGTATAATCGATGAAATTTTGGCTCGTCTTAAAATATTAGAAATTTATACATTTTTGCCGATGACCCTATGCGACGCATCCCTATTTTAAGTATATCATATTAAAAAGTTTGTACGCTGGTGTCTGCTTGGTACCAAAAAATTCTGTAATCAATGGACTATTAATATGTATAATCGATGCATTTTTGGCTCGTCTTTAAATATTAGAAATCGATACTTTTTGCCGCTGACCCTGTGCGTCGCATCCTTATTTTATGTATATCATATTAAAAAATTTGTACGCTGGTGTCTGCATGGTACCAAAAGATTCTGTAATCAATGTACTATTAAAATGTATAATCGATGAATTTTTGGCTCGTCTCAAAATATTAGAAATTCATACTTTTTTGCCGCGGAACCTATGCGACGCATTCTTATTTTATGTATAACAAACGAAAAAGTTTGTACGCTGGTGTCTGCTTGGTACCAAAAAATTCTGTACTCAATGGACTATTAAAATGTATAATCGATGAATTTTTGGCTCGTCTTTAAATATTAGAAATCGATACTTTTTGCCGCTGACCCTGTGCGACGCATCCTCATTTTATGTATATCAAACGAAAAAGTTTGTACGCTGGTGTCTGCTTGGTACCAAAAAATTCTGTAATCATTGGACTATAAATATGTATAATCGATGAATTTTTGGCTCGTCTATAAATATTAGAAATCGATACGTTTTTGACGCGGATCCTGTGCGTCGCATCCTTATTTTATGTATATCATATTAAAAAATTTGTACGCTGGTGGCTGCATGGTACCAAAAGATTCTGTAATCAATGTACTATTAAAATGTATAATCGATGAATTTTTGGCTCGTCTCAAAATATTAGAAATTCATACTTTTTTGCCGCGGACCCTATGCGACGCATCCTTATTTTATGTATATCATACGAAAAAGTTTGTACGCTGGTGTCTGCTTGGTACCAAAAAATTCTGTAATCATTGGACTATTAAAATGTATAATCGATGAATTTTTGGCTCGTCTTTAAATATTAGAAATCGATACGTTTTTGACGCGGATCCTGTGCGACGCATTCTTATTTTATATTTTTCAAATTAAAAAATTTGTACGCTGGTGTCTGCATGGTACAAAATAATTCTGTAATCAATGCACTATTAAAATGTATAATCAATGAATTTTTGGCTCGTCTTTAAATATTAGAAATCGATACTTTTTGCCGCTGACCCTGTGCGACGCATCCTTATTTTATGTATATCAAACGAAAAAGTTTGTACGCTGGTGTCTGCTAGGTACCAAAAAATTCTGTAATCAATGTACTATTAAAATGTATAATCGATGAATTTTTGGCTCGTCTCAAAATATTAGAAATTCATATTTTTTTGCCGCGGACCCTATGCGACGCATCCTTATTTCATGTATATCAAACGAAAAAGTTTGTACGCTGGTGTCTGCTTGGTACCAAAAAATTCTAAACTCAATGGACTATTAAAATGTATAATCGATGAATTTTTGGCTCGTCTTTAAATATTAGAAATCGATACTTTTTGCCGCTGACCCTGTGCGACGCATCCTTATTTTATGTATATCAAACGAAAAAGTTTGTACGCTGGTGTCTGCTAGGTACCAAAAAATTCTGTAATCATTGGACTATTAATAAGTATAATCGATGAATTTTTGGCTCGTCTATAAATATTAGAAATCGATACGTTTTTGACGCGGATCCTGTGCGACGCATCCTTATTTTATATTTATCAAATTAAAAAATTTGTACGCTGGTGTCAGCTTGGGACCAAATAATTCTGTAATCAATGCACTATTAAAATGTATAATCGATGAAATTTTGGCTCGTCTTAAAATATTAGAAATTTATACATTTTTGCCGATGACCCTATGCGACGCATCCCTATTTTATGTATATCAAACGAAAAAGTTTGTACGCTGGTGTCTGCTTGGTACCAAAAAATTCTGTAATCATTGGACTATAAATATGTATAATCGATGAATTTTTGGCTCGTCTATAAATATTAGAAATCGATACGTTTTTGACGCGGATCCTGTGCGACGCATCCTTATTTTATATTTATCAAATTAAAAAATTTGTACGCTGGTGTCAGCTTGGGACCAAATAATTCTGTAATCAATGCACTATTAAAATGTATAATCGATGAATTTTTGGCTCGTCTTTAAATATTAGAAATCGATACTTTTTGCCGCTGACCCTGTGCGTCGCATCCTTATTTTATGTATATCATATTAAAAAATTTGT
>NW_028141606.1:0-24004 GCF_030444845.1 Prenolepis imparis
AAGCAGTGGTATCAACGCAGAGTACTGTGAAGTCCGCCGGACGTAACACCCCCCGCCTTAGACAAATGTTGGGAGTGTAAAAACACAACATTTGCAAAAAGAATCTGTGAGGAATAATTCGATTCTTTTCTTGCCACGACTTGCCGATTTGGTAGAAAGACTCACATTTAATTCTGTTTTTATTAAATGTGTTTCTTTGAGTTCCTAATTACTATTTAAATATTTTGTAGAAAAGGAGGAAAGAAAAGGCGACCACCATAACCCCTTCCTTTGTTCTTTCGTCCTTTCCTCGCTTTTTATACAATTTACTTATAGCTTATTTTTAATTGTACTTATTTATTTAAATTTAGTACCGCTAATACATGTAACGCTGGTGTGGAGCCCTTTTTCTATCGTATGAAAATTCTAATGAAAATAGAGGGATATATATATATATAAAATATATATATGTTATATATAAAGAAAAGAAAAGAATTAGGCACGTTTTTATCTGCCTGATTTTCATCAGTAGTAAATGTCAGTTCTCTGGTGTCAAGTAGCAGGTCCCTTCCTTTTATTGCTCTTCTACCCCTCTGGGGATCACAGCTTGACCCCAGCCTTCGGCCAAGTATGTCTGGTCAACGTATAGATATTCTTCTATGCAGTCCCTGCAGTTTATCGCCGGTTTGATTGTTACTATTACTTTATTGCATTTAGTGCAATTTGTTTGGTCGCCAGCTGATATTTCGTGGACCAAATTATGCGGTGGTATTGTTGCATATTCTTGGTTTTCCTCGGCTGATATTTTATCATAGCATTCTTGACAAATTTTGCTGCAGTCAGTCGTATCTTGATAGATTTCACCCTCCATTAATGTAACACACCGGAGTTCTGTTAGATTTCGGTATGTTTCGGGGTGGTCTCCTGGTTTAACACCGTCGATTGGGCCTTGGCGTACTTCTTCCGGCATCTCGGGTGTCCATTGAAGATGGTGATATACTGGCATTGTTATACTGCAACCGATGATCAGGCAGTATGTTTTGACGATAATGATGTAATTAAGATAGAAAATGGTTCCACTTGTTTACAAAGTATTATTATTATGAGGTTAAGTATAAGGTATAAATTTGCGCATGTAATTAAAGAAGAAACACATATATTCATGATAAGTATACAAAAAAACTGAAATCTAAGAACGCAAATGTTGAAATATTACCAATAACGATTCAATATATATATATATGGTCTAATAGTAATTAATACAAAAAAAAATAATATGATATGATAATGTGTAGCATCAATAATGACGCTATAATTATAATATGCAAAAGAAGTACATAATATAAAGAGGAAAGGTAGGGTGACATAGTGACTAATGATAATAGTAATTAATATTTGGGATATATGGGAGTACTTAAACGCTTGCGTAATTCTAACTAATACATAATTCAAAATTCAAACGAAGTAGTAGTAAGGTAAAGAAAATTTAGGGTCTATAGGAATACTTATTGTTAAACACTAGAGTAATTCTGAATTAATACACAATTCAGATTTCAAATGAATAGTGGAGTAATAAAAATTTAGAATATATAGAATTATTTAAATGCTACAATAACTCTAAGTTAATACATAATTCTGGTTATATATATATATATATTTTTTTTTTTTTTTTTTTTTTTTTTTTAGACTGAGGGTTCCACGTCGGCGGTGATTTTTGTGCAAAGTTCGGCGTGGCCAATCCGAATTAGCGCGTCCCTAAAGTTATATGCTCTATCGAACATTTTGGTGGTCTCCATATGGAGTTTCACCAGGGCCGCACCCTTTCTTAGAGGATGGACTATATTTATCCATCCATCTTGTCCCTCTAAAAGGAGTCGACACAGGTCTCGTGTCATTATTGGCCACGTTTGCCTACCATTAGGGGCTGCGGTGTGGGCTAATCCACATATTATGGCTTGCCAGGATACCCCCTTAAAACGGTCTTCTAGGTGATACACTTCGCTCATACGGCGCCACACTGTTCTTCCCCAGTCGCCGAGCATTATTTTGACCATCCAAGTGTTTTTATTTATGCTTTGTATAAACCCTCGCTTCCATCCTTTCTTGTCTTTAACCACGACCTCTAAGTCCTCCTTCATATGGTGAGGGTATACGAGCAATGAATTGGCTCTCCTATCCATCCGGAATTGGATTTCTTCTTCCATTTCCAGGAGTTCCCTTGCGCTATTTTTTAGTTGTACCCAAAACAGCAAGGGTGATTCCGCTCTTACCACGGTCACCTTCAGGCGACCGCGAGTCAAGAATTCAGTGTCGATGTAAGAGGTTTCCATTTCTGTATATAAAAAAAAATTTTACTGTTTTTGGTGCATGGGGAGATCCAAAAAGGGGGTTTATTGTGTTGGCGGTATGCCTTGCTTGATATGTGAAGAAAACCGGGGGGGGGGTTATTGTAATTGGCGGTATGCCTTGCTCGTTAAAATTTCGCTTCTTTAAGCTCCAAGGTATATGTAGTATCTTCCCGTGGGGGGAGGAGGGGGTAGGTAGCTGTTGGAGTTGTGTTGTTTTCTGTGTGGATGGTTTCAGGTGTCTCGTTATTTTGGGTATAGAGAACCGGCACGCTGGCTTTCGATTTTTTCGATTGCCTTGTTTTCAAATGTATTAGTAGATGTGTTAGGGAGTCCCATAGGGCTCCTAGCAGGTACAAGGACCACCCGTACACTGTGTGTAAGGCGTAGCCGTGTACTATTGTGTCTAGCGTCAGTTTTATGACTCTGATGCTCAGGTATATTCCGATTAGTCCAGCGCTGAGATTCCCGAAAAATAGAAATTTATTCCAGAATTTGTTCCATGTAGATATTGCTATTTTTTCTATGGTGTTTGTATCAAGTAAATTGGAGATTGATCCCCCTTCCAGGGATATGGTTTTTCCCATCACCCCTCTCGCTAGGGAGTTGAGGACGGCAGGTCGTTCGGCTGGAAACATTATATGATCTCGTAGGTCCTTTAAATCTGTTTCCGTGTATATACCGCTGGTGGCGAGCGATCCTGGGCTGATGTATTTCCATACAGGCTTAGTCAATGGTTTTATAGTGACCGGCGGTATGGTATCCACTGGTCTTGGCATAAATTTGTACCAAGAATCTCCTAGCTGATACATGGCGGGTGCTAATGTGTTGCAAGTGGTTTGCGTTCCTTGTTGCAATAATATGTGCGTTTGTGGAGTTAAATAATACGTTTGATTTTCCCGAAGCACGGGTAGTTGGTTGTAGCATCGGTTTGTTTGAGCGAGCTTGACTTCGACGGGTACGCATTTTACGATGTGAATAACCTCTCCAGCTAGTAGAGCCATATAGCCGGGCCCTTTCATTAGATGATATGCAAAAATATCTGGAGATTGTGTGGCTATGGCCAAAGCGTTTTGTAGCATTCGTTGCTCTAAATTACATTGTTGTAATAAAATGTCATGGTAAAGTTGATTAATTTGCGTGCGAATATGTTTTTCCACGTAAACAAACTTAGAATTCATGTACGTGAAGATATCGAGATTTGAAACGCGCGATTGTTTTTTGAAAACGACGGTTCCTCGTACAGTTTCGAAAATCATTAATTTAGGATGTTCGGTACGTATTATCGAATATCCGCAGACATCTTGTTTGCCTTTACTGGTTAGAGCGAATATTGTGTCTTGTGTGGTGAGAGAATATACTGTTTGGCCTTGCTCGTCGTCAATTATTTTGTAGGCGTACCCCTCGAATAATATTCCATAGTTATTAAATTTACAGGGACCTGCAGGTACGGTATTCCAATACGTGTCTCCTCCTTCGATGTCTATGCAATGTGTAGAGCCGAGTTGGCAAGTAATGCCGGATCTGAGTTGTACTTTATTAGTGTTGATGCGTACGTCGGCAGTGTAATCCTGTAATGTGATTTTTACAGTTCCGACTACAATGACGTCCGACCATGTTCCGTAAGGATCTGAGTATGCTCCTCCGTGGCATTCGCCGTAGTTGTCTACTTGACCAGCTAACGTAATCGGTCTGGTTATTGTGCTATTGGATTTAAGTCCTGAGATAAGAGTGCGTCCTACTTGATAACTTCCGTAACTATGCATTCGCCTGCAAGCCTCGCGAGTTATTTCTTCTATATATGAATATTTTTCGTTATGTACATCCATTGTGTGAGAAAACATTCCGCATTTCTTGACTAATCGGTCGATTTCAACTTTGCACTGTATTACGTGCACTGCTTCGAATTCATTAATTTGTAACAGCTGTACGTAAACTTGATCCGGTTTAATTTCTTTACGAGGGATATCGCATTCCTCGATGTTTAACAATGATAGCGTGGTTAGGTTTGCGGAGGAAGATCCACAGTCATATCCTATTAGCCCATGTGTTGGAAGCAGTGGTATCAACGCAGAGTACTTATTGCGATTATTCGTCTGAATTTGCGATCCATCTGAAATATTAATTATTTTTGTAGGTGTGTGTATCTTTTTCCTCTTATAAACCTTTATGTATTTCTACTTTATTTTTATTAATATTATATTTTGTATTTTTAATATATATATATATATATATAAAAAAAAACATTTATTTTTGTGGAAAATTAATCCTTTTTGTTGATTATTTAGTGGTTTTAATGTAGGAAATTCGCAATCGATTAGGATGCACGATTCGGCTATTTTTCTTTATTCTAATTTTTACATTATTTTTATTTAATATTTCCAGTACTTCATGAGGTCCTGTATAGTGATCCCCGAATTTTCCGGGTTTTGGCCCCTTTAAGAGAAATACATGGTCTCCTGGTTTAAAGGTTTGAGGGTTAATCTTTCTATCGTAATATTTCTTCGATCTGTGTTTTGCTTCGATAACGTTTTCACGAGCATTTCCTTGAATTGTATGAAGTTGTGTAACGAGGTTTACTAGATAATCGTTGTAATTCGCTAATTGGTCGCTTGGAGGTAAAAGCTCGTTCGAAGGAATTCTGGCTATTTTTCCGAAGACTAATTCGTACGGTGTATGTCTGGTTGCTTCGTGTACATTAGTATTATAATTGAACATTGCAAGGCTTATCCATCTATCCCACTGTTTTTGTTCGTTTGCGTATTGTTTTAAATATTCTCCTAATGCGTGATGCGATCTTTCCAAAGATCCGTTAGATTGTGGGTGGAAGGCAGTAGTACGAAATTTACGAATTTTAAATAATTTTGCGATTTTCCTCATTAAATCACTGATAAAATTTCTTCCTTGATCCGTTAATATTGCCTTTGGCGCTCCGAATATGCAGATGAAACGATCTATGAAAGCTTCTGCGATAGTTTCGGAGGTTTGGTTTTGTAATGGTATACCCATACAGTATTTGGTCAGCTGATCTTGTAAGGTCAAAATGTATTCGCTATTTCTTTCTGTCTTGGGTAAAGGTCCGACAATATCCATGGCTACCTTGTCGAAAGAAGAGCCTGGTGTGTCTGTGATTATCATAGGCTGTTTTGTTTTGACGCGTACTAATTTTCTCAGTTGGCACTGCAAACATTGTTGTATGTATCCTTGAACGTCTAGTTTTAAGTTTTCCCAATAGTAATTGTGTTTTATTCTATTGTATGCCTTAGTGACGCCGCGATGTCCTCCGGTCGGCGAACAGTGCATCTCACCAATTATAACGGATCGTAGATCTTTCGGTGGATATTTAATTTGTCCGTTGCAAATGATTATTTTGGTAGTGGAATTAATGAATCTTAATTGCAGTTGCGATTTGATATTATTCCATGGAACGTTGTTGATAATTTCTGTTTTTGCAATGCTGAGTGTTCCTAAATTTAAATTTTCAGTCAAATTTCGTAAGTCGTGTATGACTGCGATAATTTGGTTGAGAGTCGCTGTGGGGCCTTCTCGTTCCGTCTCACTGATGGGTAAGACTATGTGGTAGTAGGTTTTGTATTTTATTGCTTTCGCTTTACCTAACTCCAGGGGTCCTATATTCGGGAGTTCGTTTCTTTCGAAGAGTTTTTCAGATCCTGAGTCTAAAGGTTTTCCGTAAATGTCGACAAAATACGCGACATTGTCTTTTCGCAGAAATAATAGTTCGCGAGAATCTATAACGTTGCTTTTAATTATTTTATTCTCAATGATAGTAGGTTTCATTTTTGTTTTTCTTGATTTTAAATTTTTATTGATAATTTCTTCTTCGTCGTCATCGCTTTCTTCCCTTTCTTTTCCATCTGTTTCTTTGTTATCCTGATCTTTGTCTGGCGGATCGTTTCTTTCTTCTATCTTTTCAGTATTGTTTTTGTTGTTATTATGATTTTCATTATTTTTCTTAATATTTCGTTTTGTCGCCTGACTTCTTGTTTGCATTCTGTTTTGTTTTGGAGGATCATGTATTAGCGCTTTTTCGATAGTTTGTGACGCTGGAGGTTCGTTTAGTTCTTCGGGGGTAAAAGGTATAGGATCGGCATTATTATCAGGGGGTTCTTCTTCGAGTATCGGTCCTTCAATTTCTTCGGTATCTGACAGATATAGTTGAAAATCGTCGTCTTCTTCTTCTTCGTCATCGGTTTCTTCCAGCATTCTGGAAATTATTTCTGCATCTTCTGGATTATTTGGATTTAATGTTTTTCGTTCTTTTATTATTTTGCAATCAATTTCTTCAAGATCTACTGGGTTTCTTGATAATGCGTCCGCATTTACGTTAGTTTTTCCTGCCTTAAAAACAACGTCGTAATCGTATTCCGCTAATTTTAATCTCCAGCGAAGTATTCTCATATTTGCGTCTTGCGCGTTTTTAAACCACATTAAAGGTTTATGATCTGTAACTAGGGTGAATTTTCTTCCATATAAGTATGGTCTGAAGTGTTTAACGCAATATATTATGGCTAGTGCTTCCTTTTCGTAAGTGTCGTATTTCGTTTCGTCGTCCGTGAGTGTTCTGGAAGCGTATGCGATAGGTCTGTCCTTGTTTATTTCTCCTTGTGAGAGTATTCCTCCTACGGCTAAACCTGACGCATCCGTAGTTAAAATAAATGGTCGAGAGAAATCAGGGTATTGTAGTACTGGCTCTTCACATAATTTTTGTTTCAATATCTCGAAGGATTCTTCTTGAATTGATGTCCATTCGAAACGAGTGTCGTTTTTTAATAGATTTGTTAATGGTTTTGCTAGTTTAGAGAAATTTGGAATAAAGCGCCGGTAATATCCGGCAAGTCCCAAAAATTGCTTAATATTTCTTGGGGTTTTCGGTCGGGGAAATTTATGTACTGCCTCTAATTTTTTCGGATCTGGTTTTACTCCATCTCTGCCAATTACGTGTCCCAAATAAGTTACTTCGGTTTTTAAAAATTCACATTTATTAGGTTGTAGTTTTAAATTAGCTTCGCGAAGTCGTTCTATTAATGCGTTATATTTTCGTTCGTGTTCTTCTAAGGAAGTAGCATAAATAACAATGTCGTCCATATAAACAAATAATTCTTCGCCCTGTAATCCTGTTAATACTAAATCCATTAGGCGCTGAAATGTTGCAGGAGCGTTTTTTAATCCAAAAGGCATTCGATCGAATTCGTAGTGACCGAAGGGAGTAGTGAATGCAGTTTTGTGACTGTCAGCAGGATCCATTTTTATCTGATGAAACCCAGATGCTAAGTCGCATACAGAGAAATATTGCGCGCCCCCTAATTGATCTAATATATCTATGATGTTAGGTAATGGATATGCGTCCCCGATGGTCTTGTCGTTTAAAGCCCGAAAGTCGAGGACCATTCTCCAGCGCTTGTTTCCTTTGGAGTCCTCTTTCTTCGGCACGATCCATATGGGCGTATTGTATGGCGATTGTGAGGGTTTTACGATGCCTCCTTCTAACAGTTCCTCTACCTGCTTGTTTATTTCTTCCTTATGTAGTTGCGGGAATCTGTATTGACGAGTGTTAATTGGTCGATCATCTGTGGTTGGTATTTGATGTTGGAGTACATGAGTTGCAGTTAAATTTTCTCCGGGAATATGAAATTGGTTTTGACTGTTTGTTATTAATTTCTTTACACTTTCTTGTTCCTTTTCATTTAGATGTTCCAATCGTAATAATTCGGTAATTTGTATAAAGCGGTCTTTCTCCTTTTTCTCGGAAACCACCAGGCAATTATGCAAATCGTTGCTTGCATCGTTAATTTGTTGTTGTTTTCTTTTATGTTTAGATTTTCGTTTTCGCATAAATTTATCTATAATTTCTTGCGATTTATTTAATAAAGACGTCGAAACTTTCGAAGACGGTTTGGTTCTGTTTTTCATGCGTTTAGAGTTTTTAATGTTTAATTTTTCAATATTTAAATATTTTTGTGCCTTTTCAAGAAGGTCTTTTATAGTGACATGAGATGACTTTAATTTGTCATTGTGGTCTTCTGTGAATAATCCAACTTTCGGAAATTTGATATCTAGAATTGATAAGGAATTTTTCTCTCTTAAATTAGAACAAGATTGTGTCAAATCGCGTAGTGAGGTTTGGTAACTTCCCTCCTCGCAATTGACGGAGCTAGAATTTTCTGTCGAGGTTTGGAAATTTCCCTCCGAAGTTCTAGAAATATCCCCTCCAGGAGAGGTTTGATAACTTCCCTCTCCAAGGGATTTTGAATCATTTAAATTTTTGAGAGAGATTTGATAATTTTTCCCTTTACTAGAATTATTCAATTTTTCAAGAGAGGTTTGGTAACTTCCCTCTCCGTTAATTGTTGGATTATATGAAATTTCAGGAGAGGTTTGGTAACTTCCCTCTCCAAGAATTTTCGAATTATTAAAATTTTCAGGAGAGGTTTGGTAACTTCCCTCTCCAAGGATTTTTGAATTATTAAAATTTTCAGGAGAATTTTTATTCCCCTTGTCAACATTAATTTTGTTTGTCCTTCGAGTTATTTCCGTAAATTTTTCTTCATCCTCGAAAATTTCTTCTTCGTCTTCGATATCAATATAAGTTTCGTTGGTGTTCATTGGTTCTTCGTTTATAGATGAAACTTCATCGTAATTGTTGATCGTCGGACAGTCGGATTTATGGTCGTCAAATAATTGATCCAACGGCTTTAAACGCAAAGTGGGTACGCGGACTTCCACTTCTTCGTCTAAAGTACTTATAACATTGAGATATGCTTTTCCGGAGATGTTCTCTACAATAGTGTCTCCTAAGTAAATTCCATGTTCTATTTTTAATTTTGGTATATATCCCATCTTTATTTCGGGGTTTTCTATCCTTACATAAAATAATGATTCGGATCTCGGAGACACTATTATAGATTCCGGTGAGAAAAACGGTATGTTAACTTTGGATACGGTCAGATATCCTTGAGCGTAATCTATTTTCGATGATGTTTGTTTAAAGAAATCATTTCCCAATATTCCGGATTGTGGAATCGGAAAGTCGCGAGATACTAAATGGAAAGATATCGGAATTCCAAGGAGATTTAAAGCGACTTCTCCGAGCGTATATACGGGATGATTATTTATACCATTTAATTTTAATATATTTGTATAGTTAATTTTTAGAGTTTTAGGTATAAAATTTTCCTTGATTATATTTGGTCCGGATCCCGTGTCTAATAGAAAGGTTATTTGCGATGGTATTTCGTTAATTTGGACCTGAACAGTAGGACTATGTTTATCGAGGTTTACTGTTACGGGTCGTATGTCGATGGTTTGACGGCCTACTTGACTTCTTGAGATGTCGACGGGTGTGAAGTCTGTCCGGTCCCCCGTTGTGCACCCGACCCCGAGGGACCTGTGTAGTTTCCCTGATTATTTTCTTTTCGACGATTATTACTTGCGTTGCGTAACTGACAATTTTCAAGGAGATGGCCTTGTTCTTTACAATATCTGCAGAATGTATCGTTCTTCGTTGTCAGTTGTTGATTTATTTTAACACGACAATCCTTAGCGGAGTGTCCGAATTTATCGCAAAGTTGGCATGAAACTTTCGGTCTACTTTCCAAACTTCTTTCCTCGTTCTGTTTTTTCCAACAATTACTAGCCGAATGGCCAGGCCTTTCACACCATTGACAAGTAACCGATTTATTAATTTGTTGTTGGGAAGTAGTTTGTCGGCATGATTTGGCGTCGTGGCCGGTTTTTGAACATAATTGACATATAGTAATTTTTTCTTGAATTACGTTTACTGACTGACGAGCGCGAGGATCGCGTTGGCGACATTTATCCGCACTGTGGCCGCGTTTTTTGCATATTTGGCAAATTAAAATCTCCGTTCCGTTATTCGTTTGAAAATCGTGCCCTTGTAAGGAAAATTGAACGAGCTTCCTACAACTACTTGCGGCATGTCCCTCTTTGAAACAGATCTGACAGATTTCCCGCACTTGATTAGTGTACGGTGATTGGCCTGTTTTAACGCCTTGGCCTTGGCGCAAACCTGTCATCTCTCGAAGCTCTCTTTCTATCCTTAGGGCGTCGGCTACAGTTTCTTGTACGTCTAAATCTCTAGCGATTCTTTGCTCTATTTCAGGCTTTAGCCCTCTAATAAAACACTTACACATGTCTTTTTCTACCGTTGTTTTTATATTTTGATTGGGTAAAATGTGACCGGAACTTCGATATGCTTCCAATATTTGTTTTCCAAGTAATTTAACTCTATTTGCGTAAGTGACGACATCCTCTTCATTCCTTTGATAAATACATCCTAGTTCTCCTTGTAACTGATATACATTTTTAGTGGGTCCATAAATTTTCTTTAAATAAGTAGTTAATTGCAATACAGTATCAAAATCTTCATCCCGAATTGTTCGACGCGCTTCTCCCACTATTCTAGTTCTTATAATTTTAGTAAATTGAGCCTCTGCTTCCTTAGGAAGCATAGCTTTCGCTTCCTCGCAACCCTCGATAAAATAATTTAGCGGAATGTTACTACCGTCAAAAAAGGGGACGGCGTCTACCGCGTATTTTAAGGTAGCAAAGGGGTTAGGTTGCGCCATGTTAAAAGAAAGTAAATTTTCGGGATCGCTTTCGATATCAAATTTTTCGATTTGATCTTTTATTGTTTCAGTAGTTATATCGGCGGAATCGTCGGAATCTGGCTCGGGCGATTCGGCTACTAAAGTATTTTCAGTTAAATCGAATTCTGAGGAAGGATCTTTTAACAAAAAATTTATTTGGCGAGATGTCGAAGTTGAAGGTACTAAAGGTGTGGATGTGTGAATTAATTCGGAATCAGATGGTTTAGATTTAGATTTGCGTGTTCTATGTGGTGTTGTTAATGCAGTTTTATATAGTTCTTCTATTTGATCTTTATCAGTTTGACCTCTTGTTCCTTTACTCATTACCGCTACCAGGAATCGCACATTTCTATCCCGGACGAGCCCCCAAATTTTTATTTATGTTACGTCCAGACTCAAGGAAGGAAGAGTCGAAAGGAAGGACGTAACTAAATTTATCTTTTCGAACGACGGCAGACTATCCGTCTGTTCGACCCGAACGAACGTCTGGGCCCAAATAGGTCAACGACCGCAAGGGTCGCTCTTACTCTATTTAAAGGGCCGTTCGCTCGGTGGTCCCTTTTTGGCAAGAGAATTTAATCTCTTTTACGCAGGATGGGACCTTGTGCGATCCTGGTTTACGGGAATAAGTGGGAACGGGTTATTAATAAATGAAAATCATTTATTTTGAAATTTATAAATTTATTCCTAATATAAAGACGAAAGAATTTATATACATAATAATATTATTGACGGACTTAGTTGCTAATGAAGAGTGAATGTATGTGTATGTGTCGCGGGTGATACATTAGTACGGAGGTCTTCAATCGGGGCAGAAAGGGGTAAGAGTTATTGTTTAAATTTTAGGGTCCCGATTGGTGGTTACAATAATTTAAATGGTAATAGGTATATAAAATTAGTGTCCATGTGTGTGCGTGTAAGAGAGACTTCTAGGTTATATGAGTTCGGTAATTATGGCGGTGGAGGGGGGATAGGTTCGTAGGAGAAGGTGTGCAGGGACGGCTAAAGGATATCTTCGCCCGGGAACATACCAGGGGATGATGTTATTCCTATCGGTGGTCTCTAGAAATTCGCGTAAGGCCTCGTGGTCTACGGGGCCTGGACCAATCGTGAAAGCTTCCTCAGGGACTTCTCGTATCCCTGGGAGCTGGTTATCAGCCAAGCTCTGAATTGCTCGTATGAGAGCTTGGCAGGCGATCCTGATTCCTCGGAATCGTCGTCGCTGATATCTACTACCTCAAACCCTTCCGGATGTTCCCTATTTACAGAGGACGTTGGGGATGAGGGAGGAGAATCTTCAAGGGTGATTGTTGAGGGAGCCGGAGACGGAGATCTAGGTGGCTCAGGGCGTTCGGGAGAAGCAGGGGGAAGAAAGGGAGAAGGGCTCCGCGGAGAATCGGCGTCCTCAGAGGAAACAGAGGAGTGAGGGGAAGGGGCCCGCTGAGGTATAGCGGGTTCGGGAGAAAGAGGAGAAGGAGTTCGCGGGGAATCGAAAAATTCTGCAGAAGCAGAGGTAGCGGGAGACGGCGTCAGCGGGGTTTCTATATGTTCGGGTGAGGAAATAGGAGAGACCGTAGGGTGATATGTATTAGTTGTCTCTGTATGGATCGGTGTGTTAATTTTTTCTAGGGAGCCGAAGGTTTCGCCCGCAGCCAGACTCCGTGCCAACGCTTTCTTTAACCGCCTATTACGCCGGTTTCGCGCCAATTTAACAGCGGTTCGCGAGGGTCGTCTCCTTGGATTTTCCACTACGAGAGCGAATAATAAAGTAACCGGGCAAGAAGAGTTTTTACTGAAAAATAACTCTGGGAGTTCTTGTAAGAGAAAAAAAAAATATATATATATATATTTATTTTTATATAATTTTGATATTTTAATTATTTAATAATTTAGTTAGTTATTGTATTACTTATTTGTTCATTCAAGAGAGAGAGAGAGAGAGAGAGAGAGAGAGAGAAATAGAGAGTGAGAGAGAGTAAATCACGGATTGCTCCGCTATCGCGGGAAATCCGGAGTGATTTCAAAAGATAAAGGGATGATAGAATTCACGGATTGCTCCGCTATTGCGGGAAATCCAGAGTGATTTCGAGAGAAAGAGGAGATGGAAGAAATCACGGATTGCTCCGCTATCGCGGGAAATCCGGAGTGATTTCAAAAGGTAAGGGGATGATAGAAATCACGGATTGCTCCGCTATCGCGGGAAATCCACAGTGATTTCGAGAGAGAGAGAGAGATAAGGATGGGGGAAGAAAGGACAGTTTTTCGAAGTTAGAATTTAACAAGGATAATAAATTAATAAATTAAAAAGGAAAACAATTATAATTTAATTGAAGTCCCAGAATTATTTTAAGTATTATTAGTAAGGGTGGAGATGTAGCGTGCTTGATAACTTACTACTTATGGAGTGCGCGGGTAGGTGTTAATTATTCCAGGTGTAAGCAGTGGTATCAACGCAGAGTACTGGATGGTGTTCCACTCGCAGTTGTTCACTCGCGAAAATCGTCGTACTCGGTGAGCACTGGGCACACGATGATTTCACAAATGTCACTGCGAATGCTCACGAGTTCGAGATTCACTCGAAGGATGGTGATACAACTTTTCGCGATTGATCCGCGAGCGTAGGTTTGAGAAAAGATTGATATTCTCTGAGAGATGTCACGGGTATATATACCTTCTTGCTCCTCCTTCCCGTTAGTTTGTTAATATTTCCTGACGAATAGGGAATTTTTCAATAACGCCCTTTCAGTCCCGGAGGCGTCTCTTGACTTTAAAAGTTTATCGGGATTGGTCAGGGCTTTTGTTTAGGGCCCTAGGTTTTGACCAATGGAGAATTTGTTGAGGTTTATATTTTTATTATCCTCTCGAGATTTCGATATCGGCGGCGGTGTTTGTTGTTAGTTTTTCCTATATCGCGATATTTGTCGTTTGTTAGTGCCGCTTTTATCGGCGGGTTCTCGCTTTATTGCCCTCGCGTGTGGCTTAGAGCTTGTTTGCTGAGAGGCGATGCGTGTGGCATCTTTTTAATCTTTATATTTTTCGCCGCTTTCTCGCGAGAATACCCGCAGGTGTGCTATCTTATTTTGCACACTTTCGTTTTCATTATTTGTTTTCCCCTAATTTTACTAGGGAAGGATTTGCTTTCGGCGCGTTCTCGCCGTCTTTATGTTTTGCCGATATGTGATTTTAACTTATTATTCGCGAGGGTGTCGGCAAGAATCCGCTTTCGGCATCTTTCCGCCTGGTCTCTTTTATTTACCGATTTTGTAATATTTATCGGTCGCTCACGATATCTGCAGCTGTCCGTTTCGCTGGGCACGTTTTCGTTTTATTATATACGTGCCGCTTAGATTATTATTATCTTTTTTCTTCCTTTTTTATTTACCTAACAACAAACTTCGCCTTGGTCGTGGGAAAGAAAAGAATCGTGAAGTCCGCCGGACGTAACACAAGATATTAAAAAAAATATTATAACAAATAAACCACATATATTATGCAAAAGAACTAATTTTCTAAAATTTTGTGGTAAGTTTAACTCATATCAATGTGATGTTTGTAACACTTATTTTATCATATGTATGTAATAATCATGTATTTCTTTTCTCGTAGATATTAATTCGATAAGTCTTATAGATAAAAACAAAGGCATTGATTCTGTGATACTAAAAAAGGAGTCTGTTGCTAAAAAGATTGATATTTCATCAAATACTGGTGAATCTCACATAATAGTTTCTATGGATGAAAGCGATAAAAATAATGAATCTGTGTCAAACAGAAATTGTAATGAGAAGATGACCGATGTTGCATCAAATACTGGTAAATGTCCACATTTCCAATTATTTAATTTAGCTCATATCAATGATGTTTGTAATACTTATTTTATATATCATATGTATGCAATAATCATCTGTATTTCTTCTCTCATAGATATTAATTCGATAAGTCTTATAGATAAAAACAAAGGCAATGAGGCTGTGATACTAAACAAGGAGTCTATTACTAAAAAGAATGATGTTTCATTAAATACTGGTGAATCTCGCATAATAATGTCTATGCATAAAAGCGATAAAAATATTGAATCTGTGTCAAACAGAAATTGTAATGAGGAGATGACCGATGTTACGTCAAATACTGGTAAATGTGCACATTTCCAATTATTTAGTTTAACTCATATCAATGATGTTTGTAATACTTATTTTATAAATCATATGTATGCAATAATCATCTGTATTTTTTCTCTCGTAGATATTAATTCGATAAGTCTTATAGATAAAAACAAAGGCAATGAGGTTGTGATACTAAACAAGGAGTCTATTACTAAAAAGAATGATGTTTCATTAAATACTGGTGAATCTCGCATAATAATGTCTATGCATAAAAGCGATAAAAATATTGAATCTGTGTCAAACAGAAATTGTAATGAGGAGATGACCGATGTTACATCAAATACTGGTAAATGTGCACATTTCCAATTATTTAGTTTAACTCATATCAATGATGTTTGTAATACTTATTTTATAAATCATATGTATGCAATAATCATCTGTATTTTTTCTCTCGTAGATATTAATTCGATAAGTCTTACAGATAAAAACAAAGGCAATGATTCTGTGATACTAAACAAAGAGTCTACTACTAAAAAGATTGATGATTCATTAAATATCGGTGAATCTCGCATAATAATGTCTATAAATGAAATAAGCGATAAAAATAATAAATCTGTGCCAAACAAAGATTATAATAAGAAGATGACCGGTGTTACATCAAATACTGGTAAATGTGCACATTTCTAATTATTTAGTTTAACTCATATCGATGTTGTTTGTAATACTTATTTTATCATATGTATGCGATAATTATGTATTTCTTCTCTCGTAGATATTAATTTGATAAGTTTTATGGATAAAAACAAAGGCAATGAGTCTGTGATATTAAACAAGGAGTCTATTACTAAAAAGAATGATGTTTTATTAAATACCGGTGAATCTTGCATAATAATGTCTATGCATAAAAGCGATAAAAATATTGAATCTGTGTCAAACAGAAATTGTAATGAGGAGATGACCGATGTTGCATCAAATACTGGTAAATGTGCACATTTCTAATTATTTAGTTTAACTCATATCGATGTTGTTTGTAATACTTATTTTATCATATGTATGCGATAATTATGTATTTCTTCTCTCGTAGATATTAATTTGATAAGTTTTATGGATAAAAACAAAGGCAATGAGTCTGTGATATTAAACAAGGAGTCTATTACTAAAAAGAATGATGTTTTATTAAATACCGGTGAATCTCGCATAATAATGTCTATGCATAAAAGCGATAAAAATATTGAATCTGTGTCAAACAGAAATTATAATGAGGAGATGACCGATGTTGCATCAAATACTGGTAAATGTGCACATTTCCAATTATTTAGTTTAGCTCATATTAATGATATTTGTAATACTTATTTTATATATCATATGTATGCAATAATCATCTGTATTTCTTCTCTCGTAGATATTAATTCGATAAGTCTTATAGATAAAAACAAAGGCATTGATTCTGTGATACTAAAAAAGGAGTCTGTTGCTAAAAAGATTGATGTTTCATCAAATACTGATGAATCTCACATAATAGTTTCTATGGATGAAAGCGATAAAAATAATGAATCTGTGTCAAACAGAGATTGTAATGAGGAGATGACCAATGTTACATCAAATACTGGTAAATGTGCGAGAGAAGAAATTACCGTGATTATTGATAACTGTGATTATCAAGAGAGTACAGATCTCTCAGCAAATTTTGGTAAGTTTCGATAATGTTATCAACTATATTTCTAAGCGCTATTTTATCATCTGTATGAAATAATATTTTTTCTTATATGTATATATTGTTTTAGATATTGGCACAATAATCTTTACAAATCAAAATGAGACCATTGAAACTGTCATGCCGAATAACTTTTTCATGAATGATAATATTGAAACAGCAGACGCAAATATTTCTTTATCTGGTATGCATTATTGTTAAAATTAAATTTTAAATATTGTTTCATATTTTTACATTTTAAATAATATGCAATGTTTTATTGCATTGTTGAATAAATGTATTTGTCCGTTTGTCTAATCTTATGTTTTGTTTGCAGATTCACTTAATGGATCTGTTATAATCAATAAGGAGTGTGTTAGGAGATTAAGTTTTAACATGACTGGTATGTAGAAATTGAATTATTTTTATATAAAAATATAAACTCATAAACAAATATAAATATACACAAACTATAAAAAAATAAGGAATAAATGCAATAAAAAATATATGTATATATATGCATATATAAGCATGTCCAGTGTTTGCTGTTATCTGAATAAAATTATATAGATGATCATCTAGATGAAACTTTGGCGTCATCTTATCTTTATATAGATATAGATAATAAAAATATGTATTATGTATATCTGCATCATAGATGAGAAAAACTATTATTTTTACTAAATTATCTTGAATAATTTTCAGATAATTTTGATTTAGAATCATAGCACATAAAAATACTTAAATAGTAGAACTTAAGCAATAAGTCATAAAAATTTATAAGTAGAAATATAAATACATATATTTTTATATCCTTTTTATAATTTACATTTTTTTAAACTATGTTTATATAAGCAGTCTTAAAAATTATTATCTTGAAAATTATCTAGATGAATTGCCATATAATTTTACCTTTTATTTAGATACATATATTTAAAACAAAATTATCATTTTATCTAAAATTAATTTAAATATTTTTATCTCATCTTTATCTAGCTAATTTTAAAATCATCTAAGCACAACACTGAGCATATCACAAAAGTAATAGAAAACCACTTAAATTAAAATATAAACATTAATGTTTATGTATATTTATATTTTTTAGAGATAAAAGATTGTATCTCCAGTTATATAAATTTAGAGAAAACAGGTTTTATAGTTTCAAATACACATAAGAAATGATAAAATTTTAGACAAAATAAAAATAAATATGATAATACAGTAATACAATTTAAGTTTTTATTAAGTATTTATAAACTGACATTTTAAGATTTGTTTAAAGTATAATCTTGTAAACACGGATTATTTTAGATATTATTTACTAATCTATTTTTATATCTTCAATAAATCATACAGAAACTGATGCAGGACGTGTAAGTGTGTTATCTCCTTGCCGAGATGATATGCCTGATCCAGAAATTGTTGATGTGCCAGTGTCTTATAGTATGTAGTTTTGTTTTCTTTTTCTTTATAAATTAATAAATCTCACAATATTATATGTGTAATATATGATATATATATTAATGGACATAATTCTTATAACATTGACGTTGCTACTGTTTTACATCAAGCTTGTTATTATTTTCATATAACGTACAAGCTGCGATTGCAACTTCATGCAAAAAGCGCAATAGTTTTGTTTCATTAATTTTATCTTAAGCTTTTAGTGATTTTAATTATAAAGACTAATTATAAATTTATACTTTTGCAAGATTAATTATAAATTTAAACTTTTACAAGACTAATTATAAATTTAAGTAATGTAATTCATGCAATATTGTGCTCTGTATATTTGAAATACATTAAAATTAAGATAAATCAATTTTATTACCTCTACTTTGAACATTATTTTTTATCTTTTGGTAATATATACATTGACATACAAATATTGTGTGCTTTAATTTTTCAATGATATGGGAGTTGTGTCCTTTGTTCATAGTTATATAATTTCTTTGTTTTTCTTTGATATTAGATAATGATAAGGACGAAAGTGATGATGAAGAATATATACCTTCAGAACACAGTTCTTTATATAGCAAATCTCCTCAAAAGCAAGTGCCAATTGTTAACAGAAGTATTTCATCCACTTCCAGTTTTGATACATCAAGTACAAATGTTGTTGGTACATCAGCATGTAACGATGAAGCTATGTATGTTCAAAAGTCTAATTTAAAATCAAAACAAAATTATTGCACTTTTTGTATGAAGTTGCAATCACAGCTTGCACGACATTTGGAAACAGTACACTCTAACGAGCCTGATGTAAAAAAATTTGCCATTCTGCCTAGAAAAAACCCAGAAAGGAAGAAAATAATAGAGACTATTCGAAAAATGGGTAATTTTAAATTTAACACCAACTCAGAATTTAATACTGGGCAATTAATTGTATGCAGACGTCCAAATGAGAAATCTAATAAGACTGCTAAAGATTTTGTTGTTTGCGTAAAATGTAAAGGATTTTTCGCAAAAAGCACAATACGTCATCATGCTCGAGCTTGTCTTAAGAAAGATTTTCGAAAAAATAAAAATATTATGATTATGGGAAGAAAAATCACTGGTAGAATACATTCAATAGCAAGTGAGTGTTTAAGGAAAACAGTGTTTCCTGTTATGCGAGAAGATGATGTAACACGTATTGTGAGATATGACAAATTATTGATTATATATGCGAATAAGTTGTGTGTTAAATATAAATCCCAACATCAGCATGATATGATTCGTGCACGATTGCGTCTACTAGGCCGTTTTCTTATAGCGTTAAAAGAGATAAATACGAATATAGAAGATTTTCAGTCGCTGTATCATCCACAAATATATGACGACTGTATTTCAGCAATTAATATAGTTGCAGGATATGACAATGAAGAACAACTTTATAAAACTCCTGCAGTAGCGGCTAACTTGTCAACACTTATTAAGCATATAGGAAATCTTCTCATTATGGAATGCATCAAGACTCAAGATGAAGAGAAGAAAAAATTAGTTAAAGACTTTTTAAAACTGTTAGTTGTGGATATAGGTACGAGTGTCAACAAAACAGTTATTGAAACGCAGTCCGCACATAAAAGGCACAAGAAAATAAATCTCCCGTCATTGGAAGATATTAAAAAATTACACACACATTTGGCAAAAATGAGAACTGAAGCATATGCAGCATTAAAAGAGTCCTTTTCATATGAGAAATGGATTTCTTTAGCAGAAGTAACATTAACTTCAACACATGTCTTTAATAGACGACGAGCAGGAGAAATTGAGCGAGCACTGATAGAAGATTTTGAAAATTATGAAAAAGTAAATAAAAATATGTACAGTGATATTTATAAATCATTATCGATGGAAGATAGAAAAATTGCAGAGAAATATGTTCGATTTTGCATCAGAGGAAAACTGGGACGCACAGTGCTTGTTTTATTGTCAAATGAGTTATTTGATTGCATCACTTTAATCTTGAAATATCGTGAAGAAGCTAATGTACCAAAGAAAAACCCTTATATTTTTGGACTACCTGCTGTCGACAAAGATAGACACCGATACCTGAGAGCCTGTGTTTTAATGCGTACATTTGCCGAACAATGTAACGCAAGTCAATCAACTACTTTACGCGGTACAACATTAAGAAAACATATTGCAACACACTGCATTCAATTTAATCTGAATGATACTGATGTTTCCGATCTTGCCACCTTTATGGGTCATGCTGATAAAATACACAGAGATCATTACAGGCAACCAATAGCAAGCAGAGATATACTGAAAATCTCCCGCTACTTAGAAGCAGTATCAGAAGGAAATGCACAAAATACGAATAATAAATCGATATCGGACAGTGATTCTGAAATAGAAGATAACTTAGTTGAAGTTAACAATAATAGTGATGAAAGAAGTAATGTTATTTGCTTAAATCATTATGTAAAACATAGAATTTATAATATTAAGATTTACATTATTTACATTTTTAATTAGTTTTATGTTGTTTTGATACTTATTTATTTTACATTAAAGTATTCTTTTTGTATATTATTTTGATATCGTAATGATATCATGATAATAAAACGAGCATTACAATATTATAATTTCTATATTGTAATTTCGTAAATGTTTTAATAACTGCTGTTTATTATAGATATTTCATTATGTGAGACATCAAATCATTTCAAAAATTCTGACAAGCAAACGGATGAACAAGGTGGAAAACGGAAACGTAGTAGTAAGTAATTTTTCATATCTGCTTTCAATCAATAACTGTACGAATTACAATAATATACAGTTTCTTTTATTATGTCAATTTGTTCTTAAAAATGATACTCATTTACATATTTGTAATATAACTCTTAAAAGTTACCTATTTAATTAGTGCCTGCAAGTAATTATATTTTGTCATTCCTTTTTTATTACCGAAATACAGAACTTAGTTTTGTTTACATAATCTATAACATTTGCCAATATTTATACTAAAACTATTTATAATTGCGATTCAAAATTAAAAGTAAATAAGTAAAATAAAATAGCATTTCTATTTAAATAATTTATTATCGTTGAATATGGGATATAGGAATGATCATAGCAATCAACGTATTATTTTTATTAAACGTATTATGTCAAAGTCGAGAACAAATAGTATAGTTATTTCGTTAAATTATTTCAATAATATTCTCTATGCTCCTCTAGCATCTCCTTATGGACAAACAAAAAGAGTACGATGGACAGAATTTGAGAAAAAAGCAGCTCTTTCTGCGTTTGCACAACATATGGAAAATAATACATTGCCGTCTCTAAAAGAGATTCAAGAAGTAAAGAAAAAATATATTTCTCTGGCTCGTCGTACATCGCCGCAAATCAAAACGTGGTTGCATAATAAGCAGAAAAACCTGAAACAACAATAGTGGAAGAGTTTGCAATTTCGTACAAAACATTTTATTAACGCCTGTAAAGAAATTCTGATTTTTTTTAAAACAATATAAAACGTTTTCATATCACTTAAATTTTAAATTTTTTAATTAAAATTTATATAATTTAATACTTTATATAATATATATATATAATTTTAAATTAATTTTATATGTACTATACACAGTATAACTCTGATTCAATATCTTTTTTTTGTTTTTGTACACCTGTACATTGAGATATGCTAATATATAGATGTGTGCGTTAGTTCGTCAATGTTATAGATGTTCATAAGTAAATCTTATTCTATCTTTTGGTTTCAATTTAACTACCTCATTCTAGAAGGACCTTGTGAAGGCGTAGTTACTATAGTACAATATATTATAATAATCTGATCTCGTATATTATATTATATTAATTAATTTATCACATGTTCTTTATGATTTATATTATTGCTAAATTTTAAGGATTAAAGTTTAACTTTAAGGATGTTGCGAATTTAATCAAACATGATTGATGTATCAAGGTCCTATTACTTTTGCTGAAATCGAGAATATTAAGTTTTCTTATTTATAACTAGAGAAAAAGATATCAAATTTTGTGTTGTCATAAAAATAAATAAGTAAACATGATTAATGTATCAAGGTTCTCTTATTTTTGCTGAAATCGAGAATATTAAGTTTCCTTATTTATAACTAGAGAAAAGATATCAAATTTTGTGTTGTCATAAAAATGAATAAGTAATTACTTAAAATAAGTTCTACATACATTGTGAGCAATGATTTTAATTACCATTCTGTTGTATAATTATCATTTTCTGTTGTATTACTATATTTATTACATTTTTTACTTGTTTCTTTATATGATTAGAGGTATTACAAACACATCTTAATAATATTTTCAGATTATTATAATTGAAAATTTTATATTACACTATATTAATACGTATAATTAAGATTATTATGTATTTCTTAATCTTTAGCACCGTAATTTTGTCATTTTAATGTACACAATACACATGTTTCTTTTGAATCTAATTGGAATTGTGAACACCTACACATATTTTTCACAAATTCAATATCTATGTAAAATTTCTATGAAAAACCATTCAAGAAAACAAAAAATGTATATTATTATCTTACATCACATATCATTATGAAATACTACATGAATATAACCTCTTTAATAAAAGATATTGAGTAATATATATAACATTCAGTTTCATTATTTTCATCTTTACATATTTATACATTATCTTTCCCTTCATGTATTTACTATGAAATACATATGAGATTTCCATATAAAAAATCTGTTACAGTTAGATACATATTATTTTGTTCTCTCCCTGCACCATCTTAAGAAATAAGTATAATAATCTCTTTCGCGCGGACGCCGAATTGAGATAGATTTCATGTTAAATTCGGCAGCGTTAATGTTAAATTACATGTTAATGTTCAAATAAATACGTCGGCAAATTGCAAATAATAAAGGCTCCACGCTGTTTATAAAACAATCTAGTAGCATAAATCGTGCGTGCATGATCGTATTCGTCGTTCTCTCGAATAAATCATAAATGGAATTATTATAAATATATAATATTGTATGTAAATGCAGAATGTCCTATACACGACACGTGACATTGTCATCATTTTCATATCATTTTCATATCGCCGAAAAAACAAAGTAATAATACTTTTTCGGCGCGATATCATATACGTCGCGTGTCTTTCGTCGCTCATCGCTCAAAGCGTGCGGTCTACCGTTTCGAGCGGCGAGCGATTAGAGACGCACGACATATAATACACGCCGAAAAAGTATTATCAATTTGTTTTTCCGGCGGTAGAAAAATGATGTGAGAATTATGACGATGTCGCGTGTCGCGTGTAGGACACCGCTGCATATATATATATACAACAATGTATATTTACAATGATTTCATTCTAGATTTAGTAAAGAGAACGATGAATACGCTCATATACGCACGACTTTATGATACTAGATTGTTTTATAATCAAGTGGATCTCTTTATCATTTGCAACTTGTCGACGTATTTGTTTCAACGATCATGTAGTTTAACATTAATATTGCCTAATTTAACATGAAATCTATCACAATTCGGTGTACGTGTGAAAGAGAGAGAGAGAGAGAGAGAGAGAGAGAGAGAGAGAATGAGAGAGAGAAAGAGAGAAAGAAATAGATAAACAGAGAAAGGTAAGTATGTATAAATTAATCATATAGTACTTTTTGATTTGCGGATGATGCGTATAAATAAGCGACAGAAAATCTGTAACTCCGGCATTTTATAGATTTCCTGTCGCTTTATACGCATCATCTGTGAATCAAAAATTACCATATGATTAAATTATATAT
>NW_028141607.1:0-23879 GCF_030444845.1 Prenolepis imparis
AGCTGATTTTAGAGGGGTCTGCACATAGATACATGTTAAAGTTTCTTGTAGTTCGCCAAATATTCATTTGTACGTTTATGGAATCATTTCTTATATAATTTATTTTATGTTATTAATTGGAATTCTTAATGATTGATAATTTATAATAAAACTTGAGTTTAATGCAATAGGGTAAGATTAAGTTATTTCTAAATTATAGAATTATGATTCCATAACATAATATCGAGACTTTCTTGTTCTCGTTTGACTTAATTCTATAATAAAATATTCTCTTTAATTATATCCACTTGGGCCTTATTTATAAGTCTCTTCATTTAATAATTTACTCAATAAATCTTAATAATCTTGGGTTCGTTATCGAAATCATTTAATGACTGAAATAAGGCTTCGTAAATATAATTGCGGATGAAATCTTAAAATATTAAGTGTTTGAACACTTTTAGTAATTCATCGAATGCTTGTCGCAGGCTTGTCGTTACAATGCATCGCAAGATAAGGATTTATGGAACCTTCCTCATAATAATTCTGTCAATGATTAAAATACTTCTAAAACTCATTACTATAAGTCTTAAATCGTTAAGTAAAGTTCGACAAGTTATTATGTTTCTGATTCCATAAATAATATTATTATATTGTTTAATTAATATTGAATATTCATATATAGGTGGGTTAGTCATGATTAAAATATATTCTTATTGCTAAGGGTTAGTTTCATATAATAACAACTGGTTAGTTGAAGTATACGCTCAGGGGTCTCGGATGACGTTTGATTGGTCGGATCGCTAGTTCCTGGTAGCGGCTAGTTAGAACTAGATAACTGGAGACCCTAGATTTGGTATGGTTAGTAATTAATAATATAAATGCTTGATTTTAGTCTAAACAATTATATGTAAAGAGGAAAATCATTAATTATCCTTAAATTTTAAGTATTGGCGCAGGAAAAACAGTAGCGCGCAAAAATATGGTTTCGCGAAAATGACGGGACGTTACACAGTTCTTCCATTATACAACGATCATTCGTTCTGACAATAGACTCATTACTAATTGGTACAGGAAACCTACATTTTCAGGAAGATATATAAACTTTTTCTTTCTAACCACCCTTTAAAATATCAAATTAATACTATTTATAATCTGGTTGATCATGTCATTCTACTATCCAATGACATTTTCCATCATAAAAGCATTGAGATGGTGAATGATATCTTACTTAATAATTGTTTCCCTAAACCCATCATCAAACGACATATACAAAAAAAGAATTAATGTATTAAAAAAATCGTAATCACAATAATGATTGTGATATGAATCGTGGACAATCTGACAGAACATCTTTTATTTCATTGCCATATGCTAAAGATGTGAGTTATGATCTATGTCGTGTTATGCGTGGCATTCAACGTCTATAAAATAACAAAAAAAAAACTAAATACATTGATTAAACGTGGTAAAGATAGTTTACATAATGATCAGAGAACTAATGTTGTATATAAATTAGATTGCAAAAACTGTAATGCGTCATATATCGGCCAAACAAAAAGGCGCTTACGTACTCGAGTGAAAGAGCATTTTAACAATATAAAATTGCATGAAACCAATCATTCCGTTATAAGTAAACATAAGTTGGAATTCGGACATGAATTTGATTTGGACAAAACCTAATATATTACATAATGAGAAATATGTGAAAAAGAGAGAAATCGCGGAAATGTATATTAAAAAATTCAATAATACAATCAACCTACAAAGGACACAGATAGCTTAAATAAAATCTATGACAAAATAATAAAGGTCGTTTAGCTTGGTTTCCTATTTTTATATTTCACTCACTGACAAAGTTTCATACTGATACAATGTTTCTCTCTCTTTAAAATTCAACAAGATGTTAATGATTTGTTTTAACTCAAATTTGTGAAGTGTTTCAATAAGAACATGTGTACTCAAAATTTTATAGCAAATCCATTTATGTATATTACTGCTTTTTGAATTCAAACCGTTTTTTTTTAATTAATTATTATTTCAGTTTATACTTGAAAAGGACCACAACCATATGGTCGAAGCGTTGTAACTTCTATTAAATAAACAAATTTTGGCTAGTTTGGTCGATTAATTTACAACTACCCCTTTAATTATTGTACTAGCGATATAAAAACAACTTAAAAAATTAAAAATTTTTATTAATTATTTTATTATTTTAATAATATTTAAAATTAAAAAGAGATACTCACTAGACCCATAATTCCTCCCTGACAGGTTCGGGAGGATATGATTCCTCGCCGAACAATTTTCTGAGGCAGAAGACGTCATCTCACTAGTAATCCTGTGCCCATTCCACGATCCCCTCCGCGTCGTCTCATAGCTCGGCCAATTCCCGCCGATCGCACCACCGATAATTTCGTACTTGTTCTATATGCCGATGATTAAGGTATCCACCGATTTGGATGGATTCCTCGGTTATTTTCTGAAAATCGACAAATTTGGTAGATAATATTAATAAACAAATTTATTATATAATAATAAAAACTTACCGGCATTGTGAATATAAGGAACAGAGTCCTCAATAAATTTTCTAGCAGGTGGGTCTTCCAAGATATTATGTCTATTATTTCATGAAGTCCTAAGGATATTCTTGTTAAAAAAAAATTTGGGCCCAAAATGTCTCCCGATCCAAAAGGCATTTTGCACTGCACTTAATAACTTAGCTCGATGACACTTAGCGATACTTAGCTCAGCGACTGCTTTAAACTTTGTGATGAACATCGCAGAGACAGACCCTCTCTCCATAAGCTTCAGCCCCATCCCCTCAGATAAATCGTAGTAATAAATATCTGTTTATAAATTCGAGCGGTTGGACATCAGCGCTCACCGTAATGCTATACGCCATACGCTGTTTTGTTTATACCTGCGGAAAGGACCATGAGAACGCTTAAAAGAGAGAGAGAGAGAGAGAGCGTGAGGTGTTTACGAGAGATAGCGCGAGAGAGATGTCGCACAGTGGTGCCATATACGTGAATCACGGAAAAAATTATATAATTTATTAACTTTTAGAGATCGGGCTTTTTTGATGATTTTAATAGTTTTCAATTGCACACATATCAATATTGTTATATTAGAAGAAATAAAACATCAATATAGATCTGATAAAAATTAGTTATATAATACATTTTTATTTAATTAGTGATGACCAATCTAAACGCGTGTTCAAAACAAAAAAAAAATATATTTTATAACAAAAGAGATATTTTATAATATCTTTGAACTGAGCCTACTAGCCCCGGTCTCCTCTAGTCTTCTCGTTATGCATTTATATTAAAATAAAACAAATATAAACATTTTTCCATTTTTTATTATAAATATAAATAATCGCACTAAATCGCAATTGTAATTAATTGCATACGATAATATAGTATGATTTTAAATTTATATAAATTTCTGATTGAAGGGAAATGTAGATAAATGGTGAGATTTATTCAATGATCAAGATTAGTAAGGGGATTTACGATTTTATAATATTATTCTTTGCATAAAAAAAAATCCGATTTAAAAACGAAATAAATACGCTTTTATAAAGTTATTATGTCAAATTTGTGAATTCCGTACAATAATTTTCAATATAAGATCTTCAAAAAAAATTGTAGGAATATATGGAATAAAAGCATAAAAATTTCATATTCGATGATACTTTAAAATTTTCTTCGGAACGACTCTAATGATGTCCACAGTTTTATAAGCGTTGGACCGCTAACAATGCGAGTTCACACGATTAACAACGCCAAACTCATAAGTCTCGAATCTTCAAATGTATGCATGATGATGATCGAATCGACGTTACATCGTATGTTCGATCTCGATCCATGCATTGATGTATCTTTTGATCGATTGGTTAAAATTACCGAGACAGTCGATGTTAAATTTACACAATTTTCAAATATCGCGTCCAATGTAACGAGAATCCTAAAGAAGTATCAAATGTAATACGCGCTAGCGACGCCTTCAATAAACATCAACTCATCGATTGTGAGCTGGCAGCTTTAATTTTTAGTCCATAATATGTAAGAAAAAATATATAAATAAAGAGTTTTTAAAGTCTAAATTATGATGTAATTTTTGCATGCATTTCCATTCTCCATCTTTCTCCCACCCGTAAGCAGCTCTCATACATAACTTGTTGCGGGGTCCTTGCGGGGTCTGACGTCATACGGGGAAGGGGAAACGCCAGGCTAGAGACTGAGAGGTAGCGTGAGAGAGAAGAAAGAGATAGCGCATGTGAAGGAGAGATATGTCGCGGCGAGGTACACGAAAGAGTGACAGATAGCGCGAGGCTAGGAACCGTGAGAGAGATAGCGCGAGAGAGAAGAAAGAGATAGCGCGAGGTGCATGCGAAGGAAAAAAATATTTTAAATATTTTTTTTCCAATATTAATAATAATAATTCTTTTATAATAATATTCTTAATATAAATGGGAGGAAAGAGAGGAATTATTCTAAAGTAAAATATGTGTTTTTATGTTTAAAATAATTTTTTTTTTATTCATAAAATAGGTATGTGTAATATTTATAATTTTGTGTGTGTGTGTGTGTGTGTGTGCGTGTGTGTGTGCGTATGAATGTGTGTGTATGTGAATTTAAAATTTAAAATATAAGAATATATAAGAATATAATAATATAATATGAATATAATATAAAAATATAAAAAATATAATAATATAATATGAATATATAAGAAAAATACAAATAATAAGATAAATAGATAAACAATATAAATTTAAAATACAAAATATAAAAATTTTTAATGCGTCGGCGGCAAGCGGTTGAGCAGTGGCTGCGAGGTGGTGGGGCGGTGGCAGCGAGGCGATAGAGGACCATTATGGGACAGCAAGGGGTCCCTTCTGCATAACAGAAAATTTTTTTTTATTAATTTATAAATATTTTAATTTATTTAAATAAATACTTTCAAGTATTACATACTGCCTCCATGACAGGTTAGGGAGAATATGGTTCCTCAATATTTCGGTCTGAAAAATTATAATGGTTCCTTAATATCTTGGTCCGAAAAATCATAATCCGATGATTCGCATGATGCCGATGGTGATGGCATATCCATTCGACCAATATATGGGTCCTCAGATCCTTTAAAGTAAACCACACAGCTTTTATAGTGACGTCGAAAGCATTTGATATTGTTGTGTGCTCTGAAGCATTTAGATAAAGCGCCAGTTGTTCTTAAAATATCTTCTTCAATCGAATGAATTTCTATAAAATGGGCCAAATCTTTTGTTTGGGGTTTCTGTACACCGAGTTCACGATTTCGTAGAAACTGTACCACCGAAGACACCTTCGATTTTTTCTGACTCGCCATTTTCACAACACTTGTAGAATTCTCACTTTAAGTGTCCCAGCACAATCTCCAAAAGTTTATTTTGTGCAAATAGGACACATATCACATGGAAATATCTGACACAATGATTTTCTACAATAGCAACACTATCGACAATCCACTGCATTGTGTAAAGTAGGTATACTATGCCAATTCTAACCCATGGGGCTCCGAGGGGAATGCGGGGCGCGGGGGGTTCTCCGTGGCGAGGGGTATGACGTCACGCGGGGCGGGGGAACTCGTTGGCGCGGGGGCTGACGTCACGCGGGTGGAGGGGATGTTTCGACAAAGGAGGGAGGAGAGTTTTCTGAGTGCAATATTTGTAGATGGATATCTTTACTTTTTTTTTTATGAGGGATCCTAGACATTTTCCCAAAAAGGTATAGAACAAGCGCCGACGATCGACAATTTTGTATCCTCGCTAGTATAATTTTATTACGGAAGCGCCGATGTCCGGCTGCTCGAACTTGTCAACGGAGCGTTCTAGAATCCATAAAACTATGTTTTTCATTTTATGGACATTTTATCATTAGGAAAGAAATGAAGATTTTAGAGCCAACGCTGCGACGAACATGTTGAAACGTGATTAGGTGCAAAAGCGTTGACGTTCGGCAGCTTTGTACCCTCGCGGAAAATCCTCCATAAACGAGAGCGAAACATTTTTTCTTAATATTTTTAAGGAAGAATGCAACGTATCGGCGCCAACGTTCGGCTGCTTTGTACCCTCGCAGAAAATCGGTCGTAAACAGATAGCGCTCGATTTTATTACTATGATATTCCTTTGCGATAATTTTGAGAGGGATGGGGGTTGAAACTTATGGAGAGCGGGTCTGTATCCACGATGTTCATCACAAAGTATTCAGTATTCATATAGTAAAGAGCTAAGTGTCCTGTGCGAAGTGTTAGTAGCATAATAGTGAGAAAAAAAAAATGGAAAATGATAATAATTTCGAAGCGATATTAGACGAGTCGTCTGACGAAGATCACGCGCTGTCGGATGACAGTAATTATATTAGTAATTGCAGTGAGGACCTTACGGATATTGACGACAAGGTAGTGGACAATTCACAAATCCTTGCGCTAAACGGACGTACAAAAGTTTGTACAATATACTTTTATTATTCGACGGGTACTGATCAAGCTCTATGTACTACATGTATGATCTCTATTCAAGACTTCGGACACATGTATGCTGTTCGGAAGCATGTGATTCAATTACACGACGCAGTGGAGAGTCGATCGTGCTGCAATTGTAGAAATCCATTGTATATAATAATTCCATGCAATATGTGTCCTATTTGCACACAATAAACTTTTGAGATTGTGCTGGGACACTTAAAGTGAGAATTCTGAAAGTGAAGATGGCGTCTCAGGAAAGATTGAAGAACATTCCAGTGACTTCGATTGTGCATTATTTAAGAAATCGCGAACTTGATGTGCAAAAACCTCAAGCAAGAGATGTGTTGTAAGTATTTCTTTTTAATTTAAAAATTGTTAAAATAATTAATAAAAATTTTTTTTTTTTCTGTCACAGAAGGGACCCCTCGCAGTAGTCCCACGGTCGTCGTCTTGCCACCCCCACCATCGTCGGCACAGCCGCCCGACCACCTCACCACCGTTGCCGCCACCACTGCCCAGCCGCTGCTCCTCCGCTTGCCGCCGACGCATTAAAAATTTTTATATATTATAATATTTATATTCTTATCTTTATATTCTTATATTTATATTCTTATCTTTATATTCTTAGTGTTTATATTCTTATCTTTATATTCTTAGTGTTTATATTCTTATCTTTATATTCATATTATTATATTCTTATATTATATTATTATATTCTTATATTCTTATATTTTAAATTTTAAATTCACATTCATACACACACACACACACACACACACAAAATTATAAATATTACGCATACTCATTTTAAGAATAAAAATTATTTTAAATATTAAAAAAAATATATAGTTTATTTTAGAATAATTCCTCTTTCCATCTATATTAAGAATATTATTATAAAAGAATTATTATATTAATATTATTATAAAATAATTATATATTAAAATATTATTAAAAAAAAAAATTCTCTCTCTCGCGTGCGCCTCACGCTATCTCTCTCCTCGCTGCGTCTCACGCTATCTCTCTCTCTCTCTATCTCTCCTCGCTGCGCCTCGCGTCATCTCTCTCTCCTCGCTGCGCCTCACGTCATCTCTCTCTCTTCTCGCTACGCATCGCATCATCTCTCTCATGGTCCCTAGCCTCTCGGTCCTTAGCCTCTCAGTCCCTAGCCTCTCGGTCTCTAGCCTGGCGTTCCCCCTTCCCCGCATGACGTCATCCCCCCCCCCGCAAGGACCATGCAACGAGCTACGTATGAGAGCTGGGACTGCTTACGGGTGGGAGAAAGATGGAGAATGGAAATGCATGCAAAGAAATTACATCATAATTTAGACTTAAAAACTCTTTATTCTTTTAAATATTTTTTTTTTTTTTTTTTTTTTTTTTTTTTTTTTCTTACATATTATGGACTAAAAACTAAAGCTGTCAGTTCGCAATCGATGAGCTGATGCTTGTTGAAGGCGTCGCTAGCGCGTATTACATTTGATACTTCTTTAGGATTCGTTACATTGGACGCGATATTTGAAAATTGCGTAAACTTGATATCGACTGTATTGGTAATTTTAACCAATCGGTCAAAAGTTACATCAATGCATGGATCGAGATCGAACATACGGTGTAACGTCGATTCGATCATCATCATGCATACATTTGAAGATTCAAGACTTATTAACTTGGCGTCGTTAATCGTACGAACTCGCACTGTTAACGGTCCAACGCTTATAAAACTGTAGGCATCTTTAAAATCGTTTCGAAGCAGATTCTGAATATTGTGACGTTGCTCGTAGAGTCCTTTCCACGCTTCGAGAGATAGTATCAGTTCCTTTCCTCGATGATCTCCTATGGCGATTTCTACGTAACTCGGTGGATCCACTTTGATACCAATTTCGAGGAATTTAAATTCCGTAGCCGTCAATGCGTATCGTCTGCCTAGTATACGAACCGCACGACGCTCCAACGAAATGCTGTAAAAATGAAATTAGTTTGAAAAATAATACAATTTGTAAAAATATAAAGACATAAAAATAGAAAAATAGAAAAAGTTAAACTTACTCGTCACATTTATTCTCAAACGATGGAGTGTCATCACGACTCGGGACGTAATTATTCACACGTCTGCCGGAGCCACTGCTTCTTTTAGCGTAGTACATATTTCCAGATTTTAAAAGTGAACCACCAGTATGAACGGTTAACGCTACACTGATCGTATAAAATTAAGAATATACGTGACGCTTATTTTAAAAAGTAGTGGGGTAAATATGGTGGGAGATTCTAGAATACTATTAGCGCTATGAAATTTAGGAGAAGGGGAAACGGCGCTCGGATAAAAAGAATTCTTAGAAACGATTCGTGAGGAAAGGATTGGGGAAGGGGAATAAGAGATAAAACACATTAATGTTTAAATATTTTATTTTTCCAAATCTTGCAATTCTTTCTGGCGTTGCGACCACCAGTTAAATATTTTGAATACATTTTGTAATGCGCAATTCTTAACATGTTTTCCACATCGCATAGTGTTTTTAACATCTAGATTATTTAGAGACTCGATATCATCGTAATCAGCATCCAAGGTCTCAATAATGAAACCGTTTCCCGCATCATCCAATATATCGGCTAACCATTCTCGCTTCTCAAGTCCTTTTACATATACGAGAATGGATTCTTCTTCTTCTTCATGTGGTCCACCAACGATAGCTGTTGTAATCAAACGCTGAGCCATGCTGTATGGAACGTTTCCATCTTCCCATTGCAATCCATGATGATTTCGAGTCAACCATGAGGCTTGGTGTCTCTCCGATTTTATGAGTACACTCCATGGTACAGGACATGCGAAAAAATAATGTGACAAAATAAATCCTCTTCTCAGGATTGCCGCTTCCTTTACAATGAATTGTTTATTGAGGATAAACCCCTGTAGATCCATAAACGTTGGTACGGACATGACGAGATCTTTCTCTCTCTCTTCGATGTATCAGTTAAAAAAGAAGAATGACAACCATCTCATAACACTTTGATTTATATTCTGCTATGCTTCCCCCTCTCTCTAAATTGTTGATGCGTTTAAGTGATTTTGCGCACAACATTGGTCAACGGGTTGTACTGGATCACGCGATCGTGTATGATGAGACAGTACGCAGTGGTATTCATCGGCACATTCTCCTTACACTCGAATTCCCATCTCACATCCACGGTTGCGCTCTTGACCGATTCGTTTTGTCGAGAACAATCGATGATCACGAACGGACCGTTACGTAGAAACATTGAGACGGTGAGACTCGGCTCGAGATACTCGTATCCATAATAGTTCTTGCAGAAACGCGCATACGTATCGTACAGAATCGACCATCTGTTTTTATCGAAATCCAGATTCATATCGTCGTATGGATAACATTCCGAGTTCAGATAGAGTTTCACATTGGTCATCTTGCAATCGTCGAATCGACTCATATCTTCAGACATGATGTTTTTCCGACCTGTCTGCAGAGCGAAGATAACATATCGTGGCTTCTCCAGCTGAGTCGCTGTCTTAATGGCCCATGAATGCTTGGTTGTACGCTGCAATAGCGGATACTCATACAGATCCCACGAGCGAAAACCCATGCTGAGGTAATGTCCGCTTTCCAGAGCGCGCAGCATCGACAGCTTCTTAATCTCAATAACACATGTGGCATTCGCCATTGTATCTTGAATATGTTGATCACAGGCTCCAGCGTCGAATCTCCAACCAGACAATTGTTGTCGTTGCGCGATCGTATTAAGATTAACTCATGACGAGCGTTCATCACCACTCGTCTGTAATCCTCGCAAAATCCCAATAACATGTAGAGCGGTACGCAAAAATTGAAGTTTCCATTTGCAGTAGTCGGATCAGTCCAGCCGGCGTTTCTCATAATCACGCTTCTATCAGATGATATCGTTACATAGTTTTTGAGCAAACTTGTTATTCCCACGTTTCTGTTGCGATCAATCTCCACGCCATCGAGTTCGTATCGAATCTCATCGAACATGAATGCGACACAATTATTTCCCAGTATCACAGCAGATCCTTCGGCTGGTTTATTTATCTTTAGTTCTCCCTCGATGTATAGGAAGCTTTCATACGGCAACGTATACAGATCCTGTTGTTGTATGGGTATTCTTATCTCATCACTGTGTCCGAATGTTGTGTTAGCGAACGGGTTGTACGTGTGAGTCTCGATCTTGACGATGCGATCGTCGAAGATTGGCTCGTCTCCAATGTTGAGGATGTCGGTCATTGTTCAGATGTTTCGCACCGCGAATCCCAAAGATTGTAAAAACGCAACGTTTGATGCGTTCAGTTTCTTTTTCTTAGTGCAACCGGATGATTGGATATTAGTGAATGTCGACGTTGTTGTTCTTGTCGCTGGCTCCGTAAAGATTGTGTTATTTCTCGTGTCTTTCGATCCGTTCAACACGAGCATCTCATACACCACACACGTACGTTATCGCTGTCGTCGTCGTACGTGCAATCTAATGGTGATCTCTTCTCCTCGAAAATCGAGCAATCGTCTGTCCTGGTCGACAACGCGTAACGTTAAATCCGTAATGCTCCGCACGATGATCGGCAGGTAAATGATGTGAGCCGGTGTTTCCGATATCTTATATCCAGGTGGTACCCTCGGTGAAAATTCATGTATCGTATGAACGAGTTTGCCGTTGCTGTACGCGCCCGCGGTCACATTACATTCTACGCGGATAATGTTCACGTTGATAATATTAATCGGCATGTCCGACTTGTACCATTTTCGCGGCTGCAGTATACGGTTCGAGAATCCTAGCAGCGATCCAATGTTGTTAGGCTTGCTAAAATTCATTCTGTAGGCGCATTTGATCTCGCTCCTCATCGTATTATAATTAGCGCGGAGCACTATTGGATATTCTCCATCTTCAAAGTCACCGTCCTCATTCGTCCGAATATGCATGGTGTCAGCGTGTTTTTTATCATCGTCACGAACAGCGTGTCGCGGACGTTTTCGTGAAATTGCATGTTTCAAAAACTCATGTATCGCTTGCAGCTCGTACAATCCCTCGGGAATCGTAATTTCCGCGTCATCTTTGCCAAAGTAAAATTTATTATTCGAGGAATTCACGTTCGATATCGTATGATAAGTCTCAAAATCCGCTAGACCTAGCTCGTATTCATCGTCGCTCAAATCTACGGTGGGAAAGTAGTTTACCGCGAGAACACTACTCTTCCCAGTCAGTGTGAATGTCATAGACATGTTGACAAAACTGTTAAACGAATACTGAGTTAAATAGCGTAATGTCAGTCTTTAAATTCATGTGCATCGACCGCTCGGAGAAACTGTAAACACAATTGTCCACAGATGCTTTGATTGTAAGTTTGAACAGGTGTGTAATTGTATTGTATCTTTGTCACATTTAAATATCGCACCAATTCATTCGGCGGTCGAAGATTGCCGAAACTATCAAAATATATAGCGCGATTCCCCCTCTTTGTATACGCTACCCAATGAGTACCCGATCCTTTAGCGTTATCCAAATTTACGATGCCGCTCTCGTTTCGATATATACCACCGATTGGTAATGAATCACGCATGAAAACACCTCTAAAATACGGAATGTGCATACGTTTTGCCAGTTGTAGCAATTGTATGTTGGTAGTTACGCCCTGAGGCATTTTTAGCGTCTCTTTGACGTTTTTTTTTTTTCCCCCTTTTTTCTCGTTGAAACTCCTCGTCCGTGTTTGTATGGAGCGAGATACAATCCGTGACCTTCCATGGCGCGATTGTGACGTAGCATCTCTTGCAACTGACGTTGTGCAGCTTTTCCGTCGTTCACCATCTTCGCTACACCAGCCGCTCCACCGACCAGAGATCCGAGCGCACCCAACATTGGTAGAATCGGTAATACACCCCCACGTTTCGCTACCGGAAGTATTCGTTTCTTCGCCATCTTTTTCTTCGTCTTCATCTTTGTCGTCTTCAGGCCCATACCGAACTTCGTCTTGGCTTTCATCGCTGCCCAGACAGCTGTGGCGGCGGCTCTCTCACCGAGAGTCGAATCTCTCGCAACGATGCGAGTTTGCGCTTCTTTGGCGAGTATCCTATCTGCCGCGTGTATCTCGATGAGATCGTTGCTTCGAGAGTACGCTATATCGTGTTCACGGCACGCCGCGTCCAATGGGTTGATACCTCGATCGCCTCTGGCTAATCGCTTTTGTAGTCGCGTGCCCGGACCGCAAAACTGATAGCCGGGGATATGGAATTCGATCGGAAGTGCGTTTATCGCCTGATTTAATAGGCCTCTACCTATTTTCGTTGACATTCGCTGCAATCTTTTATCATCGGTGCTGGACCGTCAATGTGCGTTCGCTGCCACGATCGATTGTAATGTTCGAAACAGCGGCGATAAGTTTGAACCTCCAAATCCGCCTTTATATGTTCCGGAAGCTTGTCCCACACGCAGTGAACGTAATTGCCGCACATTCGCAATAAAACTGTTTTCGACACAAATTGTAGCTGTTCGGCGCTCAAATTACAAATATCGTAAGGGCTTGATAGCAAGACAAACATTTTTTCGTTACTGAGCAATTCGCAGTTCCGCGCAGCTATAAATAGGCAGACGTTCGATCCAGTCAGGAGTGTGAACATGAATTTCGTGCGACAACCTTTCGCGATACGCGTGACGAATTACGACGCCAGATTACGATCGATGGGGGACAACGCGGAGATGCGTAGACACGGTACGATACTGCCGACTACTATACGCGCGATCGTTTGCGGCCCCTCGAATTGCGGTAAAACTAACGTGTTGATTAGTTTGATAGAAAGCCCGCACGGCGTCCGCTTTGAAAACGTGTACGTGTACTCAAAGTCGCTGCAACAGCTAAAATATCGATATCTGGAGAATTTGTTGACGTCGATCGATGAAATCGGCTATTTTACATTCTCCAATAACAGTGACGTCATTCCACCGAGCGAAGCATGTCCAAACTCGATTTTCGTTTTCGATGACGTGGCGTGTGACAAACAAAATACGATAAGAGAGTACTTTTCAATGGGACGCCACTCGAACGTCGACTGCTTCTATCTCTGTCAGACATACGCAAGAATACCGAAACATCTTATACGCGACAACGCAAACCTGCTAATCATGTTTAAACAGGACGGTACCAACTTGAAACATGTGTACAACGATCACGTGAATACCGACATGTCATATGAGGATTTCAGTGAATTATGTCGTATTTGTTGGCAGCAAAAGTATGGATTTCTAGTGATAGATAAGGATAGCTCGCTTACGAACGGCCGATACAGAAACGGATTTAACGTGTTCGCGATACCGCAAAACAATTAGTCGTTGCCGATGTTCTGTCGAGAGAGGTGAAACACGTTCGACACTCTACCGACATGGCTGAGAACGATAATATTCGCGAACGTGAAAAGATAGCGAAGGAGATTGCGAAAACGAGTGAAGCAATCCGCAAGAAAACATCGCGCTTTGAAGACCGGTAAGATCGATGACGATATCGCGGTCAAGACCCATTTTAGACCTATTATTGAGCCGCTACAAAAGATTGTCGACAACTCGATCGCGATGAAAAACGAGCCGGAAAGTACCGCAAAGATTAAAATCTTACCCATCAAGCGGTACAAGGAGGAGGAGGAGGAGGAGGAGGAAGAGGAGAAGGATGATGCGACACCGAAAAAGAGGAAACGGTCAAACCCGAATCGCTCATCGACACCGCGTACATCGAATGCTTTATTGGATGAACTGATGATAAGCTCTACACCGTTCGCGACAACGAGAATCGTACAACCTATGATACCCGAAACACTAGCAAACGAAAATGTTTTCGAAACCTCGGGCAGCACGCTCGAAACATCGTTTGTTCGAAACACATTACAAACGCTGGAAGGTCAAGAAATGTTGCGACAGCACTTGGGACCACTGGGACAAGAGTACATGAGCACTCTCCTCGGTGGCGACAAAGAAAGGAAAATCGATCACGTGTACGGTGTCTATTTCGACAAGGATGAAATGCGTCTCGGTAACAAACGATTCGACATTGACAAACATGACTCTATAATTATAGACGAAGTGAAGTACATTGGTACACCAGGATTATACGAATTGATCTTCAAGAGAATTCCCGATGATGACATTTACACGGAGGATGATATGTATAAGTATAAGAGCATATTATTGGCGACGAACGCACATAAACGCAATTATGACACACAAGGCCAATTACGAAGCAACAGGGGATACAAGTACAAACATATAATCGCACCATTGATATCGATTGAAAAGAAAAAATCTGGAAAGGGAGTATTCATGCCTCACGCGATGGCACTAACCGACAATAAAATCGATTATATACACTGGGATGACCCCAACGAGCTAGTGGATCGGGTACGATTGCTGGACGCTTCGCGCCGAGCTGGCCACAACGCTCACGACAATGAGATCCTGTCGATCATCGAGGAACTTCGCGAAGCAGGCATTATTATAAATTGAATGGTGTCTCGACAAATCTAATCAGTCGATCAGCGTCACTTGTATCGGGAGAAAAAAAAAATGCCTATCAACAAATTTGGATTATTCGAACCAAGAAATGATGCAACCGGCACAAGCGATCATTGGGATAGATTGATGAAAAGTTACGTGCGCGGAAACGCTCTGTGTCGTGTCGCTACAGACTATGATGCAAGATCGCGCAAGATTCGTCGTGTAGCGCAACCTGAAGCTGACACTGATGCCGTCAACAAACTGTATGTGGAATCTGATCCTGCGTTAAAAGATTGATGAATCAACAGAAAGAATCAGATGAGAAGCTGACTTCGTTCGAGAAGGATGTGCGGGCAATACAGATTGTGATAAACGAACTTCAACGCGCGGCTAACTCAGAAACGGCTATCAACTTGAATGAAAAGCAGTGAACGGGTTAGGAGCGGCTATCGAACGGTTATCGAACGGCTACGAACAATTATCGAACGGCTACGAACAATTATCGAACGGCTACGAACAATTATCGAACGGCTACGAAGGATTATCGAACTGCTATCTAACTACAATGAGTGGTAGTGGTAGTGAACGGCCTAGCAACAGCTGCGAACGAGGGTACGAACAACTCAAGCAGGGTTGCGAACGAGGCTACGAACAAGTCATTAAAGACTACATACAAGGCTACAAACAACTCAAGCAGGGCTGCGAACGGGTCAGTAACGGCTGCGAACGGGTCAGGAGAGGCTATGAACAGGTTAGAAACGACTGTGAACAAGGCTGCGAACGAATCAAGAACGATTTTCGAATGGGTCAAGAACGGAAGTAAACAACGCAAAAACGGCTCAAGAACGGCTCAAGAACGGCTCAAGAACGGATCAAGAACGGATCAAGAACGGCTACGAACGGGTTAGAAACGGCTACGAACGGGTCAAGAACGGAAATGAGCGTTAAAACAAGCAGCGACAAACGGCGATCGAGAAAAACCGACGAAGCGATGAAACAACATAGTTTGGAGAGACGGCAGTTGGTGAACGAAGTGCACGCGCCGGCGAGAAAAAATTTTCCCCGAAGACACGTCATAGTGCGGGGATACGATGATCTGTGGCAAGCCGACATCGTCGAGATGCGTCCGTATTCTCGTTTCAACAAAGGTTATCACTACATACTCACCATCATCGATGTGTTGAGCAAGTACGCGTGGGCCATACCACTCAAGAGTAAAGGTGGAAGCGAGACGGCTGACGCTATCGCCGAGATAATTCGAGATAGCAAGAGATCCCCGAGAAATATGCAAACCGATATGGGGAAAGAATTTTATAACGCCGACGTGCAACGGCTTATACGGAAACATAACATCAATCACTATTCTACATATTCGGTATTGAAGGCATCGGTCGTCGAGCGATTCAATCGCACGCTGAAGAACGACATGTGGAAGATGTTTACGCTGAATGGAACTTACAAGTGGATCGACGCGTTGCCGCGGCTCGTATCGGATTATAACGCGCGCAAGCACCGAACAATCAGCATGCGACCCGTCGACGTCACCCCCGCGATCGCTGATAAACTTTTAAAAACAGTATATAGTAACATAAAGATTGCCGCTCCGGCGAAATTCAAAGTAGGTGACCCGGTACGCGTTAGCAAGTACAAGAAACTTTTCGAGAAGGGTTACACGCCAAATTGGACGACGGAGGTTTTTAAGATTGTTAAAGTGCAGCGTACTAATCCCGTAACCTATCTACTCGAGGACTATCGCAAAACATCTGTCGCTGGAGCGTTTTACGAGCACGAGTTGCATAGCGCGAATTATCCGGACGTATATCTCGTGGAGAAAGTACTGCGCAGGAGGGGTGACGAGGTTTACGTGAAATGGCTGGGATTTGACAATTCGCACAACTCTTGGATACATAAGGATAATACAATTTAATTCATACAAACTGTATTTATTAATTACTCAAAAAATTAAAAAATATATATAATATGTACAACATATAAAAATATATAAGATCTTTATTAATACATCCTTTCCGTTACTATATGAAATACATACACATATGTTACATAACATTATATCACACATACATTATATTACATTATATTTTATAAGGGTATCTGGTAATGTCCCCATGGTAATGTGTCGGTCGAATCAGGTATGATATACCGCTTATCGTCGTACGGACTTAGAGCAATTTTCGTCTCGCGAATGGTGTATACTTCATGCAATTTCGATCTAATACATGACTGACTACGTGTCATTTCAATCTCTTCATTCAGGCACCGCGTATAATCGTCGAATGTTATCGTTCTCGCGACAATTTACTTTTGACACCTTTAACCTTTTTTGTATCTTTCTTACCATCTACTCGCAAAGCGTACATTTTTGCTCTAAGTCCTACAAATTCAGTCATTATCGTACCGTTATTTTCATCTTTCATTAGATCTGGCACCTTTTTATTCACAAGCGGTATACCGTACGCGTTGTCAATTGGATAATCGCTCGTATCGAATCTAGCGATATCGCGTTTCATATTTTCATACACGTCTTCGCATTTAATATGATATATTAAACTATCTGTATCGGTGTACATTACCCGACATCTGTCACGATAGAGCGGTGACATGTACTCGTAGTGAAATTCATACAGACACACTTTCGATATATCGAGTATACACATACCAACATAGATTGGTTTGTTAAATTTTACTTCTAGTTTACGTAATTCTACAGCAATTAAATTTTCCGAAAAGACGCTCCTGCTATGGAAATTTGGTTTAGCAATCATCGCCTCTGCTCCGTATCGTCCGTCCCACTTTGTCAATAATTTTACATCGACACGATTACGCACATTTTCCATCGTTTTGCCAAATACCGCATTATTCATCAATTTGTATAAATTTTTTTCGAAATCATTTTTTGCTTGCGTTCTAAATTGCGTATTAAGTTCAATGTAACCGCGAAGCCATGTGGATTGAGTGAATTGTAATATGCGATGTATTTTTGTAACTTGAAGGCCGTGATGCGTACATTGCTGCAGGTTACGGTAGTGTATCACGTAATGCTTTTTATCGTATAATGTCGCGAGCAGCTTATCTTCCCGCTTACCGGGTGGTTTATCGCGTGTCGGGCAAAACGGTAGGTCAGTGTGCGCGTCGTGAAGACATTGTGGATATTCTAAATCTACTTCGAGGATATAGCCTATAGGCGAATCGAGCATGATAGATGATATATCAAAATTAGATATGTCATCGACCCATCGAAAATCGGCGTAAGGCAACGGTTGGCACATTGCCCATCCATACAAATTATTTACATCTAAATACATTAAATATGATGATGGTTTCGACGGATCATACGATTGCATGTACTTGTTATTAGCATGGGTGTATCTATTAGAACATTGACTTAAACCACCGCGTATTCCCCGTTCGATAAACATAACCATATCGATATCGGTAAGCAATTCGAATGTTATATTTGTGTGTTTTAACATGGCATCCCATGTATACCCGGGAAGAGTATAATAATACGCAGGGTCACTATATTCGCCTAGCGTTCTAAGGGAGAATCGGTTCCAGACGTTCTCGGCGTGCGCGTAATCGCTCTCGGATATTGTGCTACCGGTCAAAGAACTGTAAAATGATTCGCGCGGCGGTAAACATGTATCTTGCAATTTGTCGATACAATCTATATATTCGTATGGAAAGACACCCTTCCGTGTTAATAGATTGAAATTTTCTTTCGGTAAATTTTGAAATTCCGATTGTAAAATTTTTAGTTTCTCTTTATTCAAAAAAGATGCTAATTTATCAAGACTTGCAGCGAGAAATTTATATGAATCGATAAAACGTAATTTTATATGATTTTTCGAATTGTCTTGTGCCAATTTAACAGTCTTTGTAAATGAAATATATTTTTCCTTCGTTATCGGAAGTAATTCGATTTCCCCTTCGAACGCTGTAGCTATATCCTCGATAATGAAATGCGCGTCGTAACCGGATAGATTATGGAAAACTATTGGAATACAAAAAGTTTCTTTATAATTTAGATTGCAATTTGAGTGCGCGGGACCTCTGTATCGTCCAGTCAGATGGCAATGATCGCGTACGCGTGTATCGTCTTATACGAATGGTTTTTCGCATATATGACAATGCGTTGCGCTGTGAAATTTTTTCCACTCGTCTAATGTTAAATTTACCATGGGAACATTTGTCGTTAAAACAGTCTTTATACGTAACGCTAAATTTTTAAGTTCTTCAGCGAACCATGAAACGCAATCAACGCTACGGCGAGAATTATACGCGGATAACGAGTTGTCGTACGAACTATGCATATAATAAGCGATGCTGAATACCTTGTGATGTTGATGTTGATAATTTGTCGCTTCTTCGGTCTTTGCCAAAACGCATTCCAAGTCGGCGTACACTACAAACGGAAGTCGCTCCTTTCTGTTGTAGTTGTCAAACGATAACCACTTGTCTTTATCGCTTGGTAACCGGATAGTGCAGTCGTTTATCTTTCCGCAGTCTACTGTATGTGACTGCAACTTGTTCTCCGATCCGAAATAGTGCAAGCATCTATGAATGAAAAAAAAAAATTACAATTTTATTTACAATTATTTTTTAATATATAATTCGCAATAAATATACACACCGATCGCAGATATATTTCTTGTGACCATTTTTGCTCAATTGTGTATTCACAAGGCGGGATAGATTCTTGATCCACGCGAAATGTCCAACGCTGTTACTGTCTTGCACATACAGCAAGTTGACATGCTTGTCTTTCTTTTGCTCCGAAAGACGTATCGGGACGATGTTATTATTCTCAATACTATATACATTGATGGAGATATTATTTGCTAGTTCAAACTTTTTAATTTGATTTATGGTCATTGGAAATTCAATGTCTTGGAGATTCAGCACTGTCGTGTAATGAGGATATGACGATGTTCTCTCATTATATTTTGCAACTGGATGCAGAGCGGCCACCACTGACCACGCGAAACATGCATTGTCCGTTGATCGCACGTTCACCACCGCTCTCTTTGTCACAATTTGTCGCGGCAAGTTTAGATAACACCCTGCGCGCATTGAATTATACTTGTTTATATTTATAGTCAAGTTAATTATTTGTGACAACGCCCAACCACTATCGCCTTCTTGAAACTCTTCTAGCGATGCTAGCGTGGGCTCGATAACGCGGCGCTCGTACCACTCGTGTAAATCGGACGTGCGAAAGAGTTCATAGTTTTTTGTATTGACACTTTTGTTGGCGCGTTTATCACCGGACACAAACTCGCCATTAAACACGGTGTTCACTTTTACATTAATATGTTTTTGCATAACTTTCTGCACGTGTTCGATCACAATGTCTTTGGCATCTTCGAGAAATTGACGAGGTTCGATGTAATTATTGTTTATTACCGCACCGGTTAAGATGCAGCTCTCGAACGCCGTATCAATCTCTCGCCAAACTAGTCTTTCCGCGTTATTGTCGCCACTGTATTCACCACCACTGGATATAAATTGTTTCTGCAATCGAATTTTTGCACTCTTGAGTCGCGCGATTCTAGCCACCAAAGATTGTCTATTTCCAATCGAGAGTCGCGGACGCTTGTTACGGCTGTTTTTTTCGAGCAAATTGATAAATTCCTCGCAGCGCAGCGCCCATGCAAAATATTCACCCAAGGTGGTGACTTGGCGGGACCGCTCCAACAGATCGCGTTCGTTCTGCTCGATGTTTTCCATTATTTCTTTTATTCACTATTATACCACTAACACTTCTAATACAAGAAAGTAGCCACTAAACTTTTTTCACCGCTACATCTATGCGCTTTCAAATCGTACTATGGTTTGACGCGCTCTCATCCTCCTTATATATTTCACCTAATTCTATCTTCTTTTCTAACATTTGGCGTATCTCAAAAGATAGTTTCCCGATATATTGGTTTTATGGATAGAGGAGTAAGGACACAAGCAGCCGAACGTTTGCGCCGATACGTTGCATTCTTCCTTAAAAAATATTAAGAAAAAATGTTTCGCTATCTGTTTACGACCGATTTTCTGCGAGGGTACAAAGCAGCCGAACGTTGGCGGCGATACGTTGTATTCTTCCTTAAAAATATTAAGAAAAAAATGTTTCGCTCTCGTTTATGGAGGATTTTCCGCGAGGGTACAAAGCTGCCGAACGTCAACCCTTTTGCACCTAATCACGTTTCAACATGTTCGTCGTAGCGTTGGCCCTAAAATCTTCATTTCTTTCCTAATGATAAAATGTCCATAAAATGAAAAACATAGTTTTATGGATTCTAGAACGCTCCGTTGACAAGTTCGAGCAGCCGGACATCGGCGCTTCCGTAATAAAATTATGCTAGTGAGGGTACAAAATTGTCGATCGTCGGCGCTTGTTCTATACCTTTTTGGGAAAATGTCTAGGATGACTCATAAAAAAAAAAAAAAAAAGTCGTAAAGATATCCATCTACAAATATTGCACTCAGAAAACTCCCCCTCCTTTGTCGAAACATCCCCTCCACCCGCGTGACGTCAGCCCCCGCACCATCGAGATACCCCCGCCCCGCGTGACGTCATACCCCTCGCCACGGAGAACCCCCCGCGCTCCGCACTCCCCTCGGAGGACCTGAGTTAGAATTGGCATAGTATACCTACTTACACCTATAAAGGTACAAACAAAACGGATAGCGGTACAAACGTCTGCAGACGATTACAAAACAACATTTGTTTACAGAATTAAAATATCTCAAGGAATGACAATGTTAGCTCTAATCTCAAAATAGAACATTCGGTATATTTACACCTGTAAGGGTACAAACAAAACGGAAAGCAATACAAACGTCAGCAGACGATAACAAAACTTGTTTACAGAATTAAAATTTCTTAAAAAATGACACTATTAGCTGTAACATCAATTAACAAAATTCGGTATATTTACACCTATAAAGATACAAACAAAACTGATAGCGGTACAAACGTCTGCAGGCAATTACAAAACAGCACCCGTATACAAAATTGAAATATCCCAAAAATGACATTATTATCTCTAATATCAATTTTGAACATTCGGTATATTTATACCTGTAAAGGTACAAACAAAACGGAAAGCAATACAAACGTCTGCAGACGATAATAAAACAGCACTTGTTTACAGAATTAAAATTTCTTAAAAAATGACACTATTAGCTGTAACATCAATTAACAAAATTCGGTATATTTACACCTATAAAGATACAAACAAAACGGATAGCGGTACAAACGTCTGCAGGCAATTACAAAACAGCACCCGTATACAAAATTGAAATATCCCAAAAATGGCATTATTAGCTCTAATATCAATTTTGAACATTCGGTATATTTACACCTGTAAGGGTACAAACAAAACAGAAAGCAATACAAACGTCTGCAGACGGTAACAAAACAGCACCCGTTTACAGAATTAAAATATCTTAAAAAATGACACTATTAGCTGTAACATCAATTTTTAAAACTCGGTGTATTTACACCTGTAGGGGTATAAACAAAACGGAAAGCAATACAAACGTCTGCAGACGGTAACAAAACAGCGTTTACAGAATTAAAATTTTTCATAAAATGACATTATTAGCTGTAACATCAATTTTAAAAATTCTGTATAATGACACTTATATAGATACGAACAAAATGGAAAGCGGTACAAACGTCTGCAGGCAATTACAAAACAGCACCCGTATACAAAATTGAAATATCCCAAAAATGACACTATTAGATCTAATATCAAATTTTGAACATTCGGTATATTTACACCTGTAAGGGTACAAACAAAACAGAAAGAAATACAAACGTCCGCAGACGGTAACAAAACAGCACCCGTTTACAGAATTAAAATATCTTAAAAAATGACACTATTATCTGTAACATCAATTTTTAAAACTCGGTGTATTTACACCTGTAGGGGTACAAACGAAACGGAAAGCAGTACAAACGTCTGCAGGCAATTACAAAACAGCACCCGTATACAAAATTGAAATATCCCAAAAATGACATTATTAGCTCTAATATCAATTTTGAACATTCGGTATATTTACACCTGTAAAGGTACAAACAAAACGGAAAGCAATACAAACGTCTGCAGACGGTAACAAAACAGCACCCGTTTACAGAATTAAAATATCTTAAAAAATGACACTGTTACGTCCTGGCCTGCACGAAGGAAAGGCCGCTCGAAGGTCGTAACAGCGTTTTCCCAAAAATCGGAGTGATTTCGGGTCGAACGGACTGTCTGGCCCTTTTGCAGGTCAACGACTGGATAGTCGCTTTTACCTGGCTTATTTCAGGGGTCCCTTCGTCGGTCCTTTTCGGTAAGGGAATTAAATCCCTTTTACGCGGGATAGGACCTTGTGCGATCTCGGGGGATATATGAAGGAACGCAGGGGTTTAAATAAGACTTTAAATTCGCGTAATGTAAATAATTATCATTTATTCAAAAAAAAAAATAATAAAATCTTAATAATATTCGGAGAAATTAGACATTTGAATTTAGGGACATGTATAAACAATTATATATGAGTGTGTGTGTAACGTTGATGTGCTATGAGGCGGTTGAAGATTCGCGTTGGCTTTTGATCGTCCCGTTTCAATCGGAGAGCGCGTTTCAATGCTCGACGGGCAGCGATTTCCACTACTTATTAAGTTTAGTCGCGATTCCGGGGATTTATTCACTTCCGTGATCGTAGAAGAATGAAAGTACTCACTGTTGGCTGTATATTATTTGGTGAGCGGGTTGGCGGCTATACGTTGATCCTCAGGATCGCTGGTTCCTTCGAGTGGTGTGGGCGAAGGTGTAGGTTGACTGATAGCTGGTTGTTGAGCTCCGACGGTCACAATATATGTTTAATGC
>NW_028141608.1:5000-7500 GCF_030444845.1 Prenolepis imparis
GTTTATACGATCACAGCATTGCCACGAGTCGGTGTCGCAAGACCGAATGGCTCTTATGTGGCGCGCACGCATCTAGTGTGTTGGCCGCGCGATTCCCTCTCGTTTTGAACGCAGCAGTGGAATCGTCGCGCTTACCGAACGTTTACTCCACGGATACGAGTTGGCGGAAGGGCAAGAAACGCTCTTCCCGCTCGCTTTGTACGCCGTAGCGAAAGATTTTTACTGGTCGTTCTTGAACGTACGAACCAGACAGAATTTGTCCTCGACGTCTAAGCATCGGCACCGTCGATCTAGCGTCAGGGTAAATCGCGCGGGTCTTTCGAGACCCGAGCATTTTAACATTTTGGGAGAATGAGAATGAGTATATGATCTTTTGTATAAGAAAAGAAAAGTCGATGATAATAATATATCAACAGAGATATAACAAGGATAATTAAGAGGAGAGAGAAGGCAGGCAGTTCTTAGCGAACCTTGTCGTTCTCTCGCGTATACTTTACGCAACGCACACACAGTGTCGCCGACCGGCTAAGCAAGACCGGCGGCAATGAAACGGCACACGAGCGTGTCGCGTCGGTGCCCGATTAACACCGGGCCACCGGACGCGCGCTCAAGAGAGCTAGCGACGAGTCTCTCGGGCTCGCTCGCGAGTTACTCCTTGCGAGTAACCGAACACGAAGCTCCCTGGTTGATCCTGCCAGTAGTCATATGCTTGTCTCAAAGATTAAGCCATGCATGTCTCAGTGCATGCCGAATTAAGGTGAAACCGCGAATGGCTCATTAAATCAGTTATGGTTCATTAGATTGTACCCACATTTACTTGGATAACTGTGGTAATTCTAGAGCTAATACATGCAAAACAGAGTCCCGACCAGTGATGGAAGGGACGCTTTTATTAGATCAAAACCAATCGGTGGCGGGCGGCTCGCCGTTCGTCCACCGTTTATTTTGGTGACTCTGAATAACTTTGTGCTGATCGCACGGTCCTAGCACCGGCGACGCATCTTTCAAATGTCTGCCTTATCAACTGTCGATGGTAGGTTCTGCGCCTACCATGGTTGTAACGGGTAACGGGGAATCAGGGTTCGATTCCGGAGAGGGAGCCTGAGAAACGGCTACCACATCCAAGGAAGGCAGCAGGCGCGCAAATTACCCACTCCCGGCACGGGGAGGTAGTGACGAAAAATAACGATACGGGACTCATCCGAGGCCCCGTAATCGGAATGAGTACACTTTAAATCCTTTAACGAGGATCCATTGGAGGGCAAGTCTGGTGCCAGCAGCCGCGGTAATTCCAGCTCCAATAGCGTATATTAAAGTTGTTGCGGTTAAAAAGCTCGTAGTTGAATCTGTGTCGCACACCGTCGGTTCACCGCTCGCGGTGTTTAACTGGCGTGATGTGGGACGTCCTACCGGTGGGCTTAGCCTCGCGAGGGGCGGCCCAACTAATATCCCGTCGCGGTGCTCTTTACTGAGTGTCGAGTCGGGCCGGTACGTTTACTTTGAACAAATTAGAGTGCTTAAAGCAGGCTACCTTCGCCTGAATACTGCGTGCATGGAATAATGGAATAGGACCTCGGTTCTATTTTGTTGGTTTTCGGAACCCCGAGGTAATGATTAATAGGGACAGATGGGGGCATTCGTATTGCGACGTTAGAGGTGAAATTCTTGGATCGTCGCAAGACGGACAGAAGCGAAAGCATTTGCCAAAAATGTTTTCATTAATCAAGAACGAAAGTTAGAGGTTCGAAGGCGATCAGATACCGCCCTAGTTCTAACCATAAACGATGCCAGCTAGCGATCCGCCGAAGTTCCTCCGATGACTCGGCGGGCAGCTTCCGGGAAACCAAAGCTTTTGGGTTCCGGGGGAAGTATGGTTGCAAAGCTGAAACTTAAAGGAATTGACGGAAGGGCACCACCAGGAGTGGAGCCTGCGGCTTAATTTGACTCAACACGGGAAACCTCACCAGGCCCAGACACCGGAAGGATTGACAGATTGATAGCTCTTTCTTGATTCGGTGGGTGGTGGTGCATGGCCGTTCTTAGTTGGTGGAGCGATTTGTCTGGTTAATTCCGATAACGAACGAGACTCTAGCCTGCTAAATAGGCGTACCTTATGGTATCGCGAAGGCCCCCGGCTTCGGCTGGCGGGTTTTTACTACCAACGTACAAACAAATCTTCTTAGAGGGACAGGCGGCTTCTAGCCGCACGAGATTGAGCAATAACAGGTCTGTGATGCCCTTAGATGTTCTGGGCCGCACGCGCGCTACACTGAAGGAATCAGCGTGTGTTCCCTGGCCGAAAGGCCCGGGTAACCCGCTGAACCTCCTTCGTGCTAGGGATTGGGGCTTGCAATTGTTCCCCATGAACGAGGAATTCCCAGTAAGCGCGAGTCATAAGCTCGCGTTGATTACGTCCCTGCCCTTTGTACACACCGCCCGTCGCTACTACCGATTGAATGATTTAGTGAGGTCTTCGGACTGGTGCGCGGCAATGTCTCGG
>NW_028141609.1:0-23300 GCF_030444845.1 Prenolepis imparis
ACGAAATTTAAATCGCGACCTACGAACTCGAACTGCGGGGCGGACTACGTCGTATTTCGGAATTACTCCGGGGATACCCACGACGACAGGTATTTCCTTTATGGTCACGGTTGCGTTTTGGGAGAAAGGGAGCGTTTCGTATAGGTTCGATTACCGACGAATCAGTCCATGTATCCGCGGAATCGTTCGAGTGAATCGTTGACGGAGTGGAAAATAGTGATTACTGTATTACCATCCGAGTCGATACGGTAGGGTTCTTCACCACGGCGGTACAGAAGGTAAGCTCGTTGGCAATGATAACAAGGGTGGTCGATGTCACGTGTTTTCGACAGTCGGTAAAAATTGCAGACTGAGCAAACGACTCCGGTCGATACGTCGCCGATAACGAGGAGATGCTTAGCGCAAGTTAACCACTCAGATTGCACGCCAATAGGTAAACGCATACGGCAATCCGTACAGAGAGCGGCACTTGTTTCCCTATTAATAAAACCGATTATTCGTTGGCAATACGGGAGGTTATTTAGGGTTTCTTCAATAGTTTCTTCCTCGGAATCATCCTCGGGGAAGAGCAAAGTGGTGGGGATGTCCAAGTGTGACGGTATTATTGGACACATAGGAGTTAATTGTTTAAACTAATGTTAGTTAAAATAAATAATTGCCATGAGGTCGATTTGAATGTTCTAACACGTTCACGAAGTTTCTAGATATTCTGGAAAGATTTAGAATTTTCCAAAGGGTTGACTGTAGGATACCTACTGCAGTTTTATGAGGGCCATAAACTGACCCTTGATAAAAAAAAAGGTTTCGCACGATTTCTCTTTTTGGGAGATGAGAAAATTTAAGGCGCGCAGAGAATATTCTGGAAACCACGTGGTAAGCTAATATTTCTAAAATTGCAAGAGAATTTATTAGTTATTATTGTTAAGTGATTCAAAAATGCGTAGACGTAGTTTCCGAAATAGATTCTTGTATTTTGCGGGTTCCCGGGCAGAAGGGAGGCTCGTGTTGTAAAGAAATATCTTGAGCACCTACCTTATTTAATTTCCAAGGAGTGGACAATGACTGGATGGCGATGATCCGGGGTACCCGCGTTGTAGAGGGTGTACAGGATGCCAGACCTTTCTGCAGATACCTTGTACGGCGTGGATCGTTGTCCGGGATGTCGTTCAATGGCACCTTGGAATTCTTGATTTCGATCGCGTGCAATTGCGTAGGCCACTCCCGTAATTTAACGTCCGCGTGATTATTATTATTATTATTAATGCTAAAAGGCACGGAGTCGCCGAACAATCTATCGTATTCCGCGTCGTTATGATAGTCGATTCCAATGAAATTAGAGAGACCACGTGTTGATTCAGTGCGATGTAGTTACGTCCGGGGATGCAGTTGCGGCGTAAATTTTACGAAATTTAAATCGCGACCTACGAACTCGAACTGCGGGGCGGACTACGTCGTATTTCGGAATTACTCCGGGGATACCCACGACGACAGGTATTTCCTTTATGGTCACGGTTGCGTTTTGGGAGAAAGGGAGCGTTTCGTATAGGTTCGATTACCGACGAATCAGTCCATGTATCCGCGGAATCGTTCGAGTGAATCGTTGACGGAGTGGAAAATAGTGATTACTGTATTACCATCCGAGTCGATACGGTAGGGTTCTTCACCACGGCGGTACAGAAGGTAAGCTCGTTGGCAATGATAACAAGGATGGTCGATGTCGCGTGTTTTCGACAGTCGGTAAAAATTGCAGACTGAGCAAACGACTCCGGTCGGTACGTCGCCGATAACGAGGAGATGCTTAGCGCAAGTTAACCACTCAGATTGCACGCCAATAGGTAAACGCATACGGCAATCCGTACAGAGAGCGGCACTTGTTTCCCTATTAATAAAACCGATTATCCGTTGGCAATACGGGAGGTTATTTAGGGTTTCTTCAATAGTTTCTTCCTCGGAATCATCCTCGGGGAGGAGCAAAGTGGTGGGGATGTCCAAGTGTGACGGTATTATTGGACACATAGGAGTTAATTGTTTAAACTAATGTTAGTTAAAATAAATAATTGCCATGAGGTCGATTTGAATGTTCTAACACGTTCACGGAGTTTCTAGATATTCTGGAAAGATTTAGAATTTTCCAAAGGGTTGACTGTAGGATACCTACTGCAGTTTTATGAGGGCCATAAACTGACCCTTGATAAAAAGAAAGGTTTCGCACGATTTCTCTTTTTGGGAGATGAGAAAATTTAAGACGCGCAGAGAATATTCTGGAAACCACGTGGTAAGCTAATATTTCTAAAATTGCAAGAGATTTATTAGTTATTATTGTTAAGTGATTCAAAAATGCGTAGACGTAGTTTCCGAAATAGATTCTTGTATTTTGCGGGTTCCCGGGCAGAAGGGAGGCTCGTGTTGTAAAGAAATATCTTGAGCACCTACCTTATTTAATTTCCAAGGAATGGACAATGACTGGATGGCGATGATCCGGGGTACCCGCGTTGTAGAGGGTGTACAGGATGCCAGACCTTTCTGCAGATACCTTGTACGGCGTGGATCGTTGTCCGGGATGTCGTTCAATGGCACCTTGGAATTCTTGATTTCGATCGCGTGCAATTGCGTAGGCCACTCCCGTAATTTAACGTCCGCGTGATTATTATTATTATTATTAATGCTAAAAGGCACGGAGTCGCCGAACAATTTATCGTATTCCGCGTCGTTATGATAGTCGATTCCAATGAAATTAGAGAGACCACGTGTTGATTCAGTGCGATGTAGTCGTGCTGTTATACGCCGTAGTTGATTCTTTCTTCCTGCACGGCGTGTTTTAGGCATTATAAAATTTAAACATTCTGAACGTCGTTTCGCTTCTGCAATAACTAACGTGCGGCGGTCCTCACTGTTCGTTGTTGCTTTCGGCGAGAGATTATGAGCGGTTCGTCCTCTCTGAATAATCACTACGAGGTTCAAGAAATATTTCTATGTTATAGAATAGTAATTTGTTAGGAATGGATTATTTGACGCGTGTTTTAGGCATTGTAAAATTTAAACGTTCTGAACGTCGTTTCGCTTCTGCAATAATTAACGTGTGGCGGTCCTCACTGTTTGTTGTTGCTTTCGGCGAGAGATTATGAGCGGTTCGTCCTCTCTGAATAATCACTACGAGGTTCAGAAAATATTTCTATGTTATAGAATAATAATTTGTTAGGAATGGATTATTCGGCGTGTGCAGGCGAGAGAATTCGAGATGCGTTGTAGAAATAATATAGGCTTGGAGATACACGAGGTTGGAACTAATTTAGAATGAATTTAGAATATATATATATAATACTTTTATTCTAGTATAACACTACGAGTAATACAAAGTATCTAAGTTAAATTTTAGAGTTAGAATCTTAGAGTTTAAAGTTAGAATTAGAGTCTTAGAATTAGAATTAGAATCTTAGAGTTAGAATTTTAGAATTCGGAGAGAGTCTTAAAGGTGACTGCTCTGCTTGACGGCGCGATTAGAACTGAGCTCCTCTGGGCTCGCTCTGAGGTCCTTCGGTTTTCGGCAGCTCGGTTGCGGCGGCCGAGAGTGGGGGAACTCTCTAGAGTAGGGAGTTGCCGTGGTAGGGAAGTTCCCAGGTGCTGCGGAGCGCCGCGCTCAGGCACTAGGCGGAGTTAGATGTCATGGCCGGCATTGGCGCGCATTTCGAACGGTGTTATAAGAACTTAGAATTATTTTGCATAAGAGTGAAAAAATTTAAGTAGCCGGACGTGACACCTCCCCCCTTAGAAGAGAAAGTTGGACCATGTCTAACTTTTCCAGTTCTATATCATAGTGGGTATAATTTTATTTATGCTTAATGTTAAGGTTAACACTTTCTTATTTCTTAGTGGTGAACGAGTCTATACCTCTTCGTTGAGGAGGTTGCGCAATTCTTTATAATTTACATGCGTTTCACTTTTCACTTTTTGTATTGGTGGGGAGTCTTCTTCTTGTGAGGGGGGGGCTAGGGGTGTTGATTCTTCCTGTACGGGTAGTGGTCCCAGTGGTGGTTGCTTCCTTTTGTTATTTTGTCCTCCGTCGGCCGGTCTTCCCATGTGTAATAATATGTTCGTGACTGATGTCCATACGGCTCCCAGGAGGTATAGGCTCCATCCGTAAACGGAGTGAAGCGCGTAGCCATGGATCAGTGTGTCTATTATTAATTTGGCAAGTCGTGCGACGACAAAGATGCCCAGCACTCCGGCGCTGGCGGATCCGAAGCTTATGAAACCTTTCCATAAGCGTGCTCCCGTGTTTTCTGCTAGCTTGTCGAGTGTTTTCTCGTCTAGCAGGTTTAGCATGGATAGACTTCCTGTGGGGACTTCGTGTCCCATTGCTCCCCTGGCGATCGTGTTGAGCATTGAGGGTTTTTCCATCGGGAACATGATGTGGTCGCGCAGACGATCCAGGTCTTCGCTGGTGTAAATGCCGCTGGAGGCGAGCGAGTCAGGGCTTACGTATCTCCATGACGGCTTGGTCAACGGCTGGATTGTCGGAGGTGCGATTGACTCCACTGGTTTCGGTGTCAGTCGGTACCATATGTTGTGCACTTGGTACATCGCTGGTAGGAGTTCGTTGCAGTCTCTGAGTGTTCCAGATTTTGTGAGTATTTTTGATCTGGGTAATAGGAAAAGGGATTTATTCTGGTGGGTGACGGGAAGCTCGTTGTAGCAATTGTCGACGGGTCGTACTCGGCATTCCACAGGTACGCATTTGATGAGGTGGATAACCTCGCCAGCTGTAATGGCGGTGTACCCTGGTGATTTCATAATTCTGTGCGCCATCTCGTCTGGTGCAATGCTTGCAAGGGAGAGAGCGTTGAGCAGGATTTGTCTCTCTAGGGCGCATTTCTGTTCCATTATGTCTCTGTATAGTTGTGATAGCTGTGTTCTGAGGTGTTTTTCTACGTAAATAAACTTGGAGTTTACGTACGAGAAAATATCAAGATTGTCGATTTTGATTTTTGAACGACCTTTGAACACGCGTCCTGGCTGCGTTTCGAGGACGCAGAGCTTGGGGTGCTCAGTTCGCAGGAGTTTATATCCACAGATGTTTGTCTCGGTTGTGCGTGCCAGCGCGAACGTGGTATCTTGTGTCGTTACCGTGTAGACCGTTGGGGAGTCCTTATGCGATGATTTCGGTGATAAGCGATGTGCCAATCCTTCGTATAGGACATCGTATCGGCCGAAATGGCAATTGTCGGCAGGTAACACCGACCAGTATGTGGAGGCTCCGTCTGCGTCGTTGCATTCTCCTGTTGTCACGGGGCAGCGAACACCTGAGGGGAGTATTACCTCGTTAGTGTTGTGTTTAACGGGTAACTCCAGCTTCCGGGTAGTGATCCGTATTGAGGCTTGGACGATTGCGTTATCCCAGGTGCCGTACGGATCGCTGTATTGAGTCCCGCTACATCCTCCGTCGGTTTTTACGGAACCTGCGAATGTTACTGCGCGCAGATTGGTAGCGTTTGGTTTAATGTCGGAGAGATGTCCGTTTAATCCTAAGGAGATGGTTCCCGTTTCGTGCAGTTTTCTACAAGTATCGGCCGATGTTTCGTGAATGTATTCGCGTCTGCCGTTATGTACGGCAGATATGTGTGAGTGCATCCCACAGTAATAGACAGTTCGGTCGACTTCAATTTTGCACTGGATTCCTGATGTGTGCTCGAATTCGCTCAACTGTAGCAATTGTACGTAGACCTCTTCCTTCTTTGGCTCGATGTCGTCGACTTTGCATTCTTCTATGTCCAATAGTGAGAGCGTAGTGATATTTAAACCGCGGCCTCCACAGTCGTACCCTATTAGCCCATTAGAGGTTAGGGCTAACAGTGCGATTGCAGTTAGTATGCTTGCGTAGGCCTTCATTCTGTCGTGGTTGGCTGGTTACTGGCCCGTCCTCCGTCGGGGTGTCCGAGATATAATCATCTTCGGAGTGGGGGTATTCCGGGGTAGGGGCTTGATGTGGCGAGGGTTTTAGCTTATCCATATGTACAATTCTAAACCTATTATTACTTATAGCTAACTTAACATTATGGTTTTTTAGGATTTGTATAATTTTATAGGGGCCTGTATATTGGTCGGATAGTTTCCCCTTTTTGGGTTCTTTTAATAGATATACGTTATCTCCTACCTTAAATTCCTTTACATTTAGTTTCCTATCGTAATATTTCTTAGATCTAATCTTAGCTTCTATTAAATTTTCGCGCGCGTTATCTTGTACGTCGCGGATTCTAGAGAACAATTCTCGAAGATAATGCGAGTATGTTTCGTTTTCTTCATTCTCTAGTGGCGGATCGTTGGAGGGGACACGCGCTATTTTGCCGAATATAAGTTCGTGCGGAGTGTATCGCGTGCCTTCGTGTACACTAGTGTTATATGAGAACGTAGCTAACTTCAAAAATTGATCCCATTCGCGGTTTTTATTAACATATTGTTTAAGGTATTCCCATAGTACATGGTGGGATCTTTCAATCGAACCATTCGATTGCGGTCTATAAGCTGTAGTTTTATATTGCTTAATTCTAAACTTACGTGCTATATGTGACCCTTGGTCAGTTAACCAAGCTATAGGAGCGCCGTATATACATATGAATTCGTTAGTGAGTGCATCGGCTACGTCGGTTGCGGATGCGTGCTTCAATGGAATGGCTAGTGAATACTTAGTTAAAAGGTCCTGTATGGTAAGAATGTATGTATTTCCTAAAGAAGTTGTAGGAAGAGGTCCCATTATATCCATTGAGATTTTATCAAATGCTGTGCCTGGCGTATCTGTAAGCACCATTGGTTGTTTAGTTTTTACTCTTACTAATTTTTTCAGTTGACAATCTTTACATTTACGAATATATTCACAGACGTCTTCCTTCATCTTTGGCCAGGAGTATCGTTCTTTTAGTCGGTTATACGTTTTGGTTACTCCTTTATGGCCTCCTATCGCTGAGCTGTGGTTATTTTTTATAATTCTTTCTCTATCTGCAGGGAGTGGAATTTCGATCTTGTTTGCGCATACGAATATCTTAAGATTAGTGTCGCTTAATGTACGCTGCAGCAATGAATATATGATATTCCAGGTAATGCTATCTACATTGTCTTGACATATCGAGATTGACTGTAGGTCCAATTCTGTAACTACGTCCTTTAGTGAGCGTAGCGTTTCTTTGATAATTTCTATTTCAGTGGCGGCTGAGACTCTTTCTTTAGCGATAAGTGATATTAAGTGTCTGTTACCGTTGCAATTAACTTTTGTTCTGCCCAACGTGGCGTCTTTAATTACGGGTAGTATGTTATTATCATGCAACATTTGAGCTCCTCGTCCCAGCGGTACGCCTTGTTGCGTAGCAAATATAACAAGATTGTCTTTTCTGGTTATAAAGTTATCTGGAATAGTTATTATTTTGAATCTCGCGTTCGGTTCTCGTAATTCAAAGGGGGTTCTAGGGTTATCGAAGATTTGATTCTCTTCGTCTGAACTGGAGCTATCGTCAGTCTCGATTTCTTTGTCGGATTCATTTTCTGCGGTACCATCAACGTTATTTCTTGTTGATGAATTTACATTTGTTGGTATGGGAGAATCGACATTTGTTGGGGCTTGTGTTTTCTTATGTTGATTAGTCGAAAATAGTGATTCGTCGGAGTCGGATGTGTTTACAAGCGGGAGAATTTGTTCGATAACAGGGTTTCTAGATAACGCGTCGGCGTTAGCATTTATTTTACCTGCTTTGTATTCTACTTTATATTCGTACTCTAGTAATTTTAGACGCCATCGGACTAAACGCGATGATGGGTCCTTTACTGAGTGTAGCCATACTAAAGGCTTATGATCGGTTACTAACTGGAATTGTCGGCCATATAGGTATGGTCTGAAATAATTTACACTATATACTATTGCTAACAGTTCTTTCTCAATGGTAGAGTAGTTTATTTCTGCTTTATTCAATAGTCTCGATGTGTAGGCTATAGGAAGATCCTTCCCTATAGTGCCCTGGCTAAGTATTCCTCCAACCACATATCCGGATGCGTCGGTAGTTACAATGAACGGTTTAGTGAAGTCTGGGTATTGCAAAATCGGTTCATTACAAAGCGCATTGCGGAGCTGCGTGAAAGCCGACTCTTGTTCCTCTTTCCAGACGAATGATTCCTCTTTCTTTAGCAGATTCGTGAGAGGTTGTGCTATCTTGGAGAAGTTAGGTATAAACCTTCGATAGTAGCCCGCGAGTCCTAAGAATTGTTTTATGTTTCTCGCGTGTTTGGGTCTAGGGAAATCTCCGACCGCTGTTATTTTCTTGGGATCGGGTTTTACTCCGGCTTCACTTATTACATGGCCCAGGTATGTGACTTCTTTGCGGAGGAATTCGCATTTGTCGGGCTGGAGGCGCAGTCCTGCCCTTCTGAGTCGTTCCGCTAGTTTGTGGAATTTGATTTCGTGTTCTCGCAACGAACTGGAATACAATACTATATCGTCGAGATACACGAAGAGTTCGGCACCTTGAAGTCCCGACAGTACCTGGTCCATGAGCCTTTGGAAGGTCGCGGGGGCATTTTTGAGCCCGAATGGCATTCGTTTAAATTCATAATGCCCATACGGAGTGGAAAACGCGGTTTTATGTGTGTGGGATTCGTTCATCTTTATCTGGTGAAAACCCGATGCCAAGTCAAACACACTAAAGTATTTCGCGCTCCCCAGCTGATCGAGGATCTCTACTATGTTTGGTAAGGGGTAAGCGTCCCCGACTGTTTTTTCGTTCAGTGCTCGGTAATCTATTACCATTCGCCAACGCTTGTTACCTTGTGAGTCCGGTTTTTTGGGCACGATCCACAAGGGGGAGTTATATAGTGACATAGATGGTTGGATTACATCATTCTCAATGAGTTCTTGCACTTGTTTGTTAATCTCCTCCTTGTGCATCGGCGGATATCTGTATTGTTTTGTGTGTACCGGAAGTTCGTCGGTCGTTGGGATGGTGTGTGTGGTGACGTTAGTAGAGTGTAGTTTGTCGGTAGGAAGGCGAAACAGGTCATTGTAAGTGTGTATTAGGTTATGTACGTGTTTCGTTTCTTCCGTGTTTAGATGATCGAGTCGCAGTAGTGTCTTAATCTCGTCGGGACGGGATGTGTTTTCTTAGCGAAGGTCTTCTCATGCCCTAAGGTTGGGAGAGCGGCTTCGGAGGTTTTATGACTCTTGGTCGAGGGATGAGATTTGGAGAGAGTGCTTTTACGACTCTTAGAAGGGAGCGGTGAGCCCTCATGGTCTCGAGGATAGGATGTGGAGAGTTTTTCTATCTCTTGAAGACTTATTCTAGGTAAGTTGAACTTGAGATCCTTATCGCTTGTATTGACGGCTTTTATGTAGGCTATGCCGTTGCGGTTGGTGACGATGGCGTCTCCTAAGTAGATGTCATCGTTTACGTGGATCCGTGATATATACCCTACGCTAACGTTGGTATCGCTAACACGGAGCGGTAGTGTAGTTCGCGATCTTGCTGGGATCGTGAACGTTTGTTCGGCGTTGAAAGGGATTGAGGCCCCTTGCCAAATGATGCAGCGTTTGACGTAGTCTATTTTTGACGCGTCTTGTAAGAATTCGGAACCTAAGATTCCGTCTTGCGAGATTGGAAAATCGTCGGTGACGACGTGGAGTTTGATTTGGTGACCGAGGTATTTTATGCTAATAGTCCCGAGCGTTTTGATTTTATCGTTCGTGATTCCGCTAAGGAAGATCGTCGAACTTTTATCAATGTCGTTGCTGGGGAGTATTTGTCCTTGTTTAACAAGATTAGGCGCTGCACCTGTGTCTATCATAAAGCATGTCTCGGTCGATAATCCACCTGCGGCTATGGTGACCGCGGGCGCATGTGAAAAATCGTTCGGAGTTAACATTGCGATTCGCGTGTTTCCGGATCGTGTTCCGTGCTTATCGCTCTTATCGGGCGGTTCGTTTGAGAAGAGGCCCCTTGGTGAGGTGTACCCGACCTTCCCGCGGGGCTCGGTGCGTTTCCCGACTCATTTTTTTGCACGTTATTATTATATTCACGTTTTCTGCATTCTTCTATCTCGTGCCCGTTGTTTTTGCAATAGCGGCACCATTTATTACGACGGTCGTTGTAACGAGTAGGCGCATTAGTGTTTGTGTTAGTATTATTGTAATTTTAGCGTCTATCGCCATATGTTGGGCGTTCGTCGGAGAATCTCACCGGATCGTTACGCGTATTGTTCGGATAGCGTTCCCGAAAATAATTTTCGTTACGCGGAGGCGTATTAGCGTATCCTCGACGCGTATGTTCGTTTCGCGGTGGTTCGGGTTCGCGGCGGTCACGTGTTTTATATCGATCGCGGTCTATTTCTTCCCGTTTTGCGAGTTCTTTCGCTCTCGCGAACGCCTTAGACGGGACGGAGTATAATCGTCTGTCCATCTGCAATCTGTACTGCAGAGGGAGTCCTTCGCAGAAAGATCGTGCCGTGAGCTCGTCGATTCTTAGGGCTGTCTCATTATCTATGCGTCCCATTGCGCGGCGTTCGGCGTCTAAAATCGCGGATCGTAGATCTTTGACGCGGCTGATGTAATCTAACATGTGCTCTTGGGGTTTTAAGTATACGATACTAAGTTCTCCCCTATATTGATCGATCGTTTTCGCGGGCCCGAATGCGTTATTTAATAGGTCGATCAGTTGTGTGATGCTTTCGCAGGGCTCCCCCTCGACGGCGCTATAGGCACGCCCGCTAAGCTTATTAAGTAAGAGTTTGGTGAGGTTGCGTTCGGATGTCGGGGGAATTATTTCTTTCGCGCGTTGGCATGCCCGTGTAAATTGCCTTAACGGTATATTATAACCGTCGAAAGTAGGCACGGTTTCGGTCGCTTCGCGAAAGGAGACCTTGGGGGACTGGGGTCGTCCGGAAGGTAACTCGGAATGCCCGGCGGAGTCGTCGAGCGATAGTAGAGGTTGGCCCGAGAGTCTGATAGACGGACTGGGCTCTCGCCGCAGCCGATTCACCTCATTGCGTAATATTTCGATTTCCGCGAGGAGATCGTTTTTGAGGGAATTCATATCCTCAGGGATGGTGCCCTGGGGTTGGCTCTTTCCCGGATTCCTTTCCATATTTTCGCGGAGCGTTTCGATTTCGCGTTCTCGTTTATCTGCTCTTTTCCGTTGCTCTTCGAGGAGTGCGGCCTCCTCTCTTAGGCTGATTTCTTTGGTTTTCGCGAGAGCTTCCCTAGTTCTAATACGATTTTGAGCTTCGATAATTTCGGCTTCCTTTTGCTTTAATTTTGCTTGTATATCCGCGAGCTGTGCTTCAGTTAATTCCTTTCCCGCGAATTCCTTTTCAACCGATTCTTCCTTATCTCCCTGTCTTCCGCGCGTCCCGACCATAGCTCGGAAATTTCAGTATCCCACCGCTGTCACCAGTTTTGTTACGTCCGGGGGTGCAGTTGCGGCGTAAATTTTACGAAATTTAAATCGCGACCTACGAACTCGAACTGCGGAGCGGACTACGTCGTATTTCGGAATTACTCCGGGGATACCCACGACGACAGGTATTTCCTTTATGGTCACGGTTGCGTTTTGGGAGAAAGGGAGCGTTTCGTATAGGTTCGATTACCGACGAATCAGTCCATGTATCCGCGGAATCGTTCGAGTGAATCGTTGACGGAGTGGAAAATAGTGATTACTGTATTACCATCCGAGTCGATACGGTAGGGTTCTTCACCACGGCGGTACAGAAGGTAAGCTCGTTGGCAATGATAACAAGGGTGGTCGATGTCACGTGTTTTCGACAGTCGGTAAAAATTGCAGACTGAGCAAACGACTCCGGTCGGTACGTCGCCGATAACGAGGAGATGCTTAGCGCAAGTTAACCACTCAGATTGCACGCCAATAGGTAAACGCATACGGCAATCCGTACAGAGAGCGGCACTTGTTTCCCTATTAATAAAACCGATTATTCGTTGGCAATACGGGAGGTTATTTAGGGTTTCTTCAATAGTTTCTTCCTCGGAATCATCCTCGGGGAAGAGCAAAGTGGTGGGGATGTCCAAGTGTGACGGTATTATTGGACACATAGGAGTTAATTGTTTAAACTAATGTTAGTTAAAATAAATAATTGCCATGAGGTCGATTTGAATGTTCTAACACGTTCACGAAGTTTCTAGATATTCTGGAAAGATTTAGAATTTTCCAAAGGGTTGACTGTAGGATACCTACTGCAGTTTTATGAGGGCCATAAACTGACCCTTGATAAAAAAAAAGGTTTCGCACGATTTCTCTTTTTGGGAGATGAGAAAATTTAAGGCGCGCAGAGAATATTCTGGAAACCACGTGGTAAGCTAATATTTCTAAAATTGCAAGAGAATTTATTAGTTATTATTGTTAAGTGATTCAAAAATGCGTAGACGTAGTTTCCGAAATAGATTCTTGTATTTTGCGGGTTCCCGGGCAGAAGGGAGGTTCGTGTTGTAAAGAAATATCTTGAGCACCTACCTTATTTAATTTCCAAGGAGTGGACAATGACTGGATGGCGATGATCCGGGGTACCCGCGTTGTAGAGGGTGTACAGGATGCCAGACCTTTCTGCAGATACCTTATACGGCGTGGATCGTTGTCCGGGACAACCGCATGTCGTTCAATGGCACCTTGGAATTCTTGATTTCGATCGCGTGCAATTGCGTAGGCCACTCCCGTAATTTAACGTCCGCGTGATTATTATTATTATTAATGCTAAAAGGCACGGAGTCGCCGAACAATCTATCGTATTCCGCGTCGTTATGATAGTCGATTCCAATGAAATTAGAGAGACCACGTGTTGATTCAGTGCGATGTAGTCGTGCTGTTATACGCCGTAGTTGATTCTTTCTTCCTGCACGGCGTGTTTTAGGCATTATAAAATTTAAACATTCTGAACGTCGTTTCGCTTCTGCAATAACTAACGTGCGGCGGTCCTCACTGTTCGTTGTTGCTTTCGGCGAGAGATTATGAGCGGTTCGTCCTCTCTGAATAATCACTACGAGGTTCAAGAAATATTTCTATGTTATAGAATAGTAATTTGTTAGGAATGGATTATTTGACGCGTGTTTTAGGCATTGTAAAATTTAAACGTTCTGAACGTCGTTTCGCTTCTGCAATAATTAACGTGTGGCGGTCCTCACTGTTTGTTGTTGCTTTCGGCGAGAGATTATGAGCGGTTCGTCCTCTCTGAATAATCACTACGAGGTTCAGAAAATATTTCTATGTTATAGAATAATAATTTGTTAGGAATGGATTATTCGGCGTGTGCAGGCGAGAGAATTCGAGATGCGTTGTAGAAATAATATAGGCTTGGAGATACACGAGGTTGGAACTAATTTAGAATGAATTTAGAATATATATATATAATACTTTTATTCTAGTATAACACTACGAGTAATACAAAGTATCTAAGTTAAATTTTAGAGTTAGAATCTTAGAGTTTAAAGTTAGAATTAGAGTCTTAGAATTAGAATTAGAATCTTAGAGTTAGAATTTGAATTTTAGAATTCGGAGAGAGTCTTAAAGGTGACTGCTCTGCTTGACGGCGCGATTAGAACTGAGCTCCTCTGGGCTCGCTCTGAGGTCCTTCGGTTTTCGGCAGCTCGATTGCGGCGGCCGAGAGTGGGGGAACTCTCTAGAGTAGGGAGTTGCCGTGGTAGGGAAGTTCCCAGGTGCTGCGGAGCGCCGCGCTCAGGCACTAGGCGGAGTTAGATGTCATGGCCGGCATTGGCGCGCATTTCGAACGGTGTTATAAGAACTTAGAATTATTTTGCATAAGAGTGAAAAAATTTAAGTAGCCGGACGTGACAACATTCGATATATTTGTACCTGTAAAGGTACCTTTACAGGACAAACAAAACAGAAAGCAATACAAACGTCTGCAGACGGTAACAAAACAGCGTTTACAGAATTAAAATTTCTCATAAAATGACATAATTAGCTGTAACATCAATTTTAAAAATTCTGTATAATTACACCTGTATAGATACGAACAAAATGGAAAGCGGTACAAACGTCTGCAGGCAATTACAAAATAGCACCCGTATGCAGAATTGAAATATCTCAAAAATGATTGTATAGATACGAACAAAATGGAAAGCGGTACAAACGTCTGCAGGCAATTACAAAACAGCACCCGTATACAAAATTGAAATATCCCAAAAATGACATTATTAGCTCTAATATCAATTTTGAACATTCGATATATTTGTACCTGTAAGGGTTCAAACAAAACAGAAAGCAATACAAACGTCTGCAGACGGTAACAAAACAGCATCCGTTTACAGAATTAAAATATCTTAAAAAATGACACTATTAGCTGTAACATCAATTTTTAAAACTCTGTGTATTTACACCTGTACGGGTACAAACAAAACGGAAAGCAATATAAACGTCTGCAGACGGTAACAAAACAGCGTTTACAGAATTAAAATTTCTCAAAAAATGACATTATTAGCTGTAACATCAACTTAAAAAATTCTGTATAATTACACCTGTATAGTTACGAACAAAATGGAAAGCGGTACAAACGTCTGCAGGCAATTACAAAACAGCACCCGTATACAAAATTGAAATATCCCAAAAATGACATTTTTAGCTCTAATATCAATTTTGAACATTCGGTATATTTACACCTGTAAGGGTATAAAAAAAACAGAAAGTAATACAAACGTCAGCAGACGGTAACAAAACAGGGTTTACAGAATTAAAATTTCTCATAAAATGACATTATTAGCTATAACATCAATTTTAAAAATTCTGTATAATTACACCTGTATAGATACGAACAAAATGGAAAGCGGTACAAACGTCTGCAGGCAATTACAAAACAGCACCCGTATGCAGAATTGAAATATCCCAAAAATGACATTATTAGTGGCACTGTCCGCACTTAGCACCCTTCGCAAAACCTTGCAAAAAAGCGGTACAAACGTCTGCAGGCAATTACAAAACAGCACCCGTATACAAAATTGAAATATCCCAAAAATGACATTATTAGCTCTAATATCAATTTTGAACATTCGGTATATTTACACCTGTAAGGGTATAAAGAAAACAGAAAGCAATACAAACGTCAGCAGACGGTAACAAAACAGCGTTTACAGAATTAAAATTTCTCATAAAATGACATTATTAGCTATAACATCAATTTTAAAAATTCTGTATAATTACACCTGTATAGATACGAACAAAATGGAAAGCGGTACAAACGTCTGCAGGCAATTACAAAATAGCACCCGTATGCAGAATTGAAATATCCCAAAAATGACATTATTAGCTCTAATATCAATTTTGAACATTCGGTATATTTACACTTGTAAGGGTACAAACAAAACGGAAAGCAATACAAACATCTGCAGACGGTAACAAAACAGCGTTTACAAAATTAAAATTTCTCATAAAATGACATTATTAGCTATAACATCAATTTTAAAAATTCTGTATATTTACACCTATAAAGATACAAAGAAAACGGATAGCGGTACAAACATCTGCAGGCAATTAAAACAGCACCCGTATACAAAATTGAAATATCCCAAAAATGATATTAGCTCTAATATCAATTTTGAACATTCGGTATATTTACACCTGTAAGGGTATAAACAAAACAGAAAGCAATACAAACGTCTGCAGACGGTAACAAAACAGCGTTTACAGAATTAAAATTTCTCATAAAATGACATAATTAACTGTAACATCAATTTTAAAAATTCTGTATAATTACACCTGTATAGATACGAACAAAATGGAAAGCGGTACAAACGTCTGCAGGCAATTACAAAATAGCACCCGTATGCAGAATTGAAATATCCCAAAAATGACATTATTAGCTCTAATATCAATTTTGAACATTCGATATATTTACACTTGTAAGGGTACAAACAAAACGGAAAGCAATACAAACGTCTGCAGACGGTAACAAAACAGCGTTTACAGAATTAAAATTTCTCATAAAATGACATTATTAGCTGTAACATCAATTTTTAAAACTCGGTGTATTTACATCTGTAGGGGTACAAACGAAACGGAAAGCGGTACAAACGTCTGCAGGCAATTACAAAACGGCACCCGTATACAAAATTGAAATATCCCAAAAATGACATTATTAGCTCTAATATCAATGTTGAACATTCGGTATATTTACACCTGTAAGGGTATAAAGAAAACAGAAAGCAATACAAACGTCAGCAGACGGTAACAAAACAGCCTTTACAGAATTAAAATTTCTTCATTATTAGCTGTAACATCAATTAACAAAATTCGATATATTTACACCTGTATAGATACGAACAAAATGGAAAGCGGTACAAATGTCTGCAGGCAATTACAAAATAACACCCGTATGCAGAATTGAAATATCTCAAAAATGACATTATTAGCTCTAATATCAATTTTGAACATTCGATATATTTGTACCTGTAAAGGTACCTTTACAGGTACAAACGAAACACAAAGCAATACAAACGTCTGCAGACGGTAACAAAACAGCATTTATAGAATTAAAATTTCTCATAAAATGACATTATTAGCTATAACATCAATTTTAAAAATTCTGTATAATTACACTTGTATAGATACGAAAAAATGGAAAGCGGTACAAACGTCTGCAGGCAATTACAAAACAGCACCCGTATACAAAATTGAAATATCCCAAAAATAACATTATTAGCTCTAATATCAATTTTGAACATTCGGTATATTTACATCTGTAGTGATACAAATGAAACGGAAAGCGGTACAAACGTCTGCAGGCAATTACAAAACGGCACCCGTATAGAAAATTGAAATATCCCAAAAATGACATTATTAGCTCTAATATCAATTTTGAACATTCGGTATATTTACACCTGTAAGGGTATAAAGAAAACAGAAAGCAATACAAACGTCAGCAGACGGTAACAAAACAGCGTTTACAGAATTAAAATTTCTTCATTATTAGCTGTAACATCAATTAACAAAATTCGATATATTTACACCTGTATAGATACGAACAAAATGGAAAGCGGTACAAACGTCTGCAGGCAATTACAAAATAACACCCGTATGCAGAATTGAAATATCTCAAAAATGACATTATTAGCTCTAATATCAATTTTGAACATTCGATATATTTGTACCTGTAAAGGTACCTTTACAGGTACAAACGAAACACAAAGCAATACAAACGTCTGCAGACGGTAACAAAACAGCATTTATAGAATTAAAATTTCTCATAAAATGACATTATTAGCTATAACATCAATTTTAAAAATTCTGTATAATTACACTTGTATAGATACGAACAAAATGGAAAGCGGTACAAACGTCTGCAGGCAATTACAAAACAGCACCCGTATACAAAATTGAAATATCCCAAAAATGACATTATTAGCTCTAATATCAATTTTGAACATTCGGTATATTTACATCTGTAGTGATACAAATGAAACGGAAAGCGGTACAAACGTCTGCAGGCAATTACAAAACAGCACTTGTTTACAGAATTAAAATTTCTCAAAAAATGACATTATTAGCTGTAACATCAATTAACAAAATTCGATATATTTACACCTGTATAGATACGAACAAAATGGAAAGCGGTACAAACGTCTGCAGGCAATACAAAATAGCACCCGTATGCAGAATTGAAATATCTCAAAAATGACTGTATAGATACGAACAAAATGGAAAGCGGTACAAACGTCTGCAGTCAATTACAAAACAGCACCCATATACAAAATTGAAACATCCCAAAAATGACATTATTAGCTCTAATATTAATTTTGAACATTCGATATATTTGTACCTGTAAAGGTACCTTTACAGGTATAAACGAAACAGAAAGCAATACAAACGTCTGCAGACGGTAACAAAACAGCTACAGAATTAAAATTTCTCAAAAAATGACATTATTAGCTGTAACATCAAATTAAAAAATTCTGTATAATTACACCTGTATAGTTACGAACAAAATGGAAAGCGGTACAAACGTCTGCAGGCAATTACAAAACAGCACCCGTATACAAAATTGAAATATCCCAAAAATGACATTATTAACTCTAATATCAATTTTGAACATTCGGTGTATTTATACCTGTAGGGGTACAAACAAAACGGAAAGTAATACAAACGTCTGCAGACGGTAACAAAACGGCGTTTACAGAATTAAAATTTCTCAAAAAATGACATTATTAGCTGTAACATCAATTAACAAAATTCGATATATTTACACCTGTATAGATACGAACAAAATGGAAAGCGGTACAAATGTCTGCAGGCAATTACAAAATAGTACCCGTATGCAGAATTGAAATATCTCAAAAATGACTGTATAGATACGAACAAAATGGAAAGCCGTACAAACGTCTGCAGTCAATTACAAAACAGCACCCGTATACAAAATTGAAATATCCCAAAAATGACATTATTAGCTCTAATATCAATTTTGAACATTCGATGTATTTATACCTGTAGGGATACAAACAAAACGGAAAGCAATACAAACGTCTGCAGACGGTAACAAAACGGCGTTTACAGAATTAAAATTTCTCAAAAAATGACATTATTAGCTGTAACATCAACTTAAAAAATTCTGTATAATTACACCTGTATAGTTACGAACAAAATGGAAAGCGATACAAACGTCTGCAGGCAATTACAAAATAACACCCGTATGCAGAATTGAAATATCTCAAAAATGACTGTATAGATACGAAAATGGAAAGCGGTACAAGTGTCTGCAGTCAATTACAAAACAGCACCCGTATACAAAATTGAAACATCCCAAAAATGACATTATTAGCTCTAATATCAATTTTGAACATTCGATATATTTGTACCTGTAAAGGTACCTTTACAGGTACAAACGAAACAGAAAGCAATACAAACGTCTGCAGACGGTAACAAAACAGCGTTTACAGAATTAAAATTTCTCAAAAAATGACATTATTAGCTGTAACATCAACTTAAAAAATTCTGTATAATTACACCTGTATAGTTACGAACAAAATGGAAAGCGGTACAAACGTCTGCAGGCAATTACAAAACAGCACCCGTATACAAAATTGAAATATCCCAAAAATGACATTATTAGCTCTAATATCAATTTTGAACATTCGGTGTATTTATACCTGTAGGGGTACAAACAAAACGGAAAGTAATATAAACGTCTGCAGACGGTAACAAAACGGCGTTTACAGAATTAAAATTTCTCAAAAAATGACATTATTAGCTGTAACATCAATTAACAAAATTCGATATATTTACACCTGTATAGATACGAACAAAATGGAAAGCGGTACAAACGTCTGCAGTCAATTACAAAACAGCACCCGTATACAAAATTGAAACATCCCAAAAATGACATTATTAGCTCTAATATCAATTTTGAACATTCAATATATTTGTACCTGTAAAGGTACCTTTACAGGTACAAACGAAACAGAAAGCAATACAAACGTCTGCAGATGGTAACAAAACAGCGTTTACAGAATTAAAATTTCTCATAAAATGACATTATTAGCTATAACATCGATTTTAAAAATTCTGTATAATTACACCTGTATAGATACGAACAAAATGGAACGCGGTGCAAACGTCTGCAGGCAATTACAAAACAGCACCCGTATACAAAATTGAAATATCCCAAAAATGACATTATTAGCTCTAATATCAATTTTGAACATTCGGTATATTTACACCTGTAAGGGTATAAAGAAAACAGAAAGCAATACAAACGTCAGCAGACGGTAACAAAACAGCGTTTACAGAATTAAAATTTCTTCATTATTAGCTGTAACATCAATTAACAAAATTCGATATATTTACACCTGTATAGATACGAACAAAATGGAAAGCGGTACAAACGTCTGCAGGCAATTACAAAATAATACCCGTATGCAGAATTGAAATATCTCAAAAATGACTGTATAGATACGAACAAAATGGAAAGCGGTACAAGCGTCTGCAGTCAATTACAAAACAGCACCCGTATACAAAATTGAAACATCCCAAAAATGACATTATTAGCTCTAATATCAATTTTGAACATTCGATATATTTGTACCTGTAAAGGTACCTTTACAGGTACAAACGAAACAGAAAGCAATACAAACGTCTGCAGACGGTAATAAAACAGCGTTTACAGAATTAAAATTTCTCATAAAATGACATTATTAGCTATAACATCAATTTTAAAAATTCTGTATAATTACACCTGTATAGATACGAACAAAATGGAAAGCGGTACAAACGTCTGCAGGCAATTACAAAACAGCACCCGTATACAAAATTGAAATATCCCAAAAATGACATTATTAGCTCTAATATCAATTTTGAACATTCGGTATATTTACACCTCTAAGGGTATAAAGAAAACAGAAAGCAATACAAACGTCAGCAGACGGTAACAAAACAGCGTTTACAGAATTAAAATTTCTTCATTATTAGCTGTAACATCAATTAACAAAATTCGATATATTTACACCTGTATAGATACGAACAAAATGGAAAGCGGTACAAACGTCTGCAGGCAATTACAAAATAATACCCGTATGCAGAATTGAAATATCTCAAAAATGACTGTATAGATACGAACAAAATGGAAAGCAGTACAAGCGTCTGCAGTCAATTACAAAACAGCACCCGTATACAAAATTGAAACATCCCAAAAATGACATTATTAGCTCTAATATCAATTTTGAACATTCGATATATTTGTACCTGTAAAGGTATCTTTACAGGTACAAACGAAACAGAAAGCAATACAAACGTCTGCAGACGGTAACAAAACAGCGTTTACAGAATTAAAATTTCTCAAAAAATGACATTATTAGCTGTAACATCAACTTAAAAAATTCTGTATAATTACATCTGTATGGTTACGAACAAAATGGAAAGCGGTACAAACGTCTGCAGGCAATTACAAAACAGCACCCGTATACAAAATTGAAATATCCCAAAAATGACATTATTAGCTCTAATATCAATTTTGAACATTCGGTGTATTTATACCTGTAGGGGTACAAACAAAACGGAAAGTAATACAAACGTCTGCAGACGGTAACAAAACGGCGTTTACAGAATTAAAATTTCTCAAAAAATGACATTATTAGCTGTAACATCAATTAACAAAATTCGATATATTTACACCTGTATAGATACGAACAAAATGGAAAGCGGTACAAACGTCTGCAGGCAATTACAAAATAGCACCCGTATGCAGAATTGAAATATCTCAAAAATGACTGTATAGATACGAACAAAATGGAAAGCCGTACAAACATCTGCAGTCAATTACAAAACAGCACCCGTATACAAAATTGAAATATCCCAAAAATGACATTATTAGCTCTAATATCAATTTTGAACATTCGATGTATTTATACCTGTAGGGGTACAAACAAAACGGAAAGCAATACAAACGTCTGCAGACGGTAACAAAACGGCGTTTACAGAATTAAAATTTCTCAAAAAATGACATTATTAGCTGCAACATCAACTTAAAAAATTCTGTACAATTACACCTGTATAGTTACGAACAAAATGGAAAGCGGTACAAACGTCTGCAGGCAATTACAAAATAGCACCCGTATGCAGAATTGAAATATCTCAAAAATGACTGTATAGATACGAACAAAAGGGAAAGCCGTACAAACGTCTGCAGTCAATTACAAAACAGCACCCGTATACAAAATTGAAATATCCCAAAAATGACATTATTAGCTCTAATATCAATTTTGAACATTCGATGTATTTATACCTGTAGGGGTACAAACAAAACGGAAAGCAATACAAACGTCTGCAGACGGTAACAAAACGGCGTTTACAGAATTAAAATTTCTCAAAAAATGACATTATTAGCTGTAACATCAACTTAAAAAATTCTGTATAATTACACCTGTATAGTTACGAACAAAATGAAAAGCGGTACAAACGTCTGCAGTCAATTACAAAACAGCACCCGTATACAAAATTGAAACATCCCAAAAATGACATTATTAGCTCTAATATCAATTTTGAACATTCGATATATTTGTACCTGTAAAGGTACCTTTACAGGTACAAACGAAACAGAAAGCAATACAAACGTCTGCAGACGATAACAAAACAGCGTTTACAGAATTAAAATTTCTCATAAAATGACATTATTAGCTATAACATCAATTTTAAAAATTCTGTATAATTACACCTGTATAGATACGAACAAAATGGAAAGCGGTACAAACGTCTGCAGGCAATTACAAAACAGCACCCGTATGCAGAATTGAAATATCCCAAAAATGACATTATTAGCTCTAATATCAATTTTGAACATTTAGTATATTTACACCTGTAAGGGTATAAAGAAAATAGAAAGCAATACAAACGTCAGCAGACGGTAACAAAACAGCGTTTACAGAATTAAAATTTCTTCATTATTAGCTGTAACATCAATAAGTTCGATATATTTACACCTGTATAGATACGAACAAAATGGAAAGCGGTACAAACGTCTGCAGGCAATTACAAAATAGCACCCGTAAGCAGAATTGATATATCTCAAAAATGACTGTATAGATACGAACAAAATGGAAAGCGGTACAAGCGTCTGCAGTCAATTACAAAACAGCACCCGTATACAAAATTGAAACATCCCAAAAATGACATTATTAGCTCTAATATCAATTTTGAACATTCGATGTATTTGTACCTGTAAAGGTACCTTTACAGGTACAAACGAAATAGAAAGCAATATAAACGTCTGCAGACGGTAACAAAACAGCGTTTACAGAATTAAAATTTCTCATAAAATGACATTATTAGCTATAACATCAATTTTAAAAATTCTGTATAATTACGCCTGTATAGATACGAACAAAATGGAAAGCGGTACAAACGTCTGCAGGCAATTACAAAACAGCACCCGTATACAAAATTGAAACATCCCAAAAATGACATTATTAGCTCTAATATCAATTTTGAACATTCGATATATTTGTACCTGTAAAGGTACCTTTACAGGTACAAACGAAACAGAAAGCAATACAAACGTCTGCAGACGGTAACAAAACAGCACCCGTATACAAAATTGAAATATCCCAAAAATGACATTATTAGCTCTAATATCAATTTTGAACATTCGGTATATTTACACCTGTAGTGGTACAAATTAAACGGAAAGCGGTACAAACGTCTGCAGGCAATTATAAAACGGCACCCGTATAGAAAATTGAAATATCCCAAAAATGACATTATTAGCTCTAATATCAATTTTGAACATTCGATATATTTGTACCTGTAAAGGTACCTTTACAGGTACAAACG
>NW_028141610.1:0-23170 GCF_030444845.1 Prenolepis imparis
AAGCAGTGGTATCAACGCAGAGTACTGTTTTTAGAGAAAAAATGTTTCAAATAAAAGTTGTAAGATTTTGAGGGGGAAAGAAGTTGGCGCTACTGACTTTTTTTTAAAGGGTGATTTTCAAGGTCATTTGAAGGTCATTTGTTTTTTTAAATAGAACCACTATATTTTTTTTAAATAAATCGATTCCTCGAAATATTCTGCATAAAAAGTTATAAGGGTAAGATAGTCAAAAAGTGAATAGTTTACGACAGTGCTCGGAATTAGTTGCCCTTTTCAGGCCGATATCTGAAGCGACGCCTTCGCTCCCCCACTACCGTTCGAGGATCGACGGCCGAGCCGCCGATCGCTAGGGCAACGTTATGCCTCAGGAGTGTCTACAAAAATTGAATGACGATTTCGCGAAAGTTACAATCTGAGCATATTTTTTTTTGTAGGGCCACTCCTGAGGCATAGCGTTACCCGAATGATCGGCGGCTCGGCCGTCGAACCTCGAACGGTAGTGGGGGACCGAAGGCGTCGCTTCAGATATCGGTCCGAAAAGGGCAACTAATTCCGAGCACTGATTTACGAGATATTTCATACTTAAGTTTAACATATCTTACATGAACTATGAAATATCTCGTAAAATATTCATTTCCCAATAATCTTACCTTAATACTTTTATGCACAAAATAATGAGAGGAATCAATTGATGCAAAGAAAACACATAGTTGTTTATAAAAAAAAATGTGTTGCTACTATAGTTGCAAATTACATATTTTTTCTGTTAAACTTAAGTATAAAATATCTCGTAAACTATTCACTTTTTGACTATCTTACTCTTATAACTTTTTATACAGAATATTGCGAGGAATCGATTTATGTAAAAAAATGGTAGTTCCATTTAAAAAAAACAAATGACCTTTAAATGACCTTGAAAATCACCCTTTAGGAAAAAGTCAATAGCGCCAACTTCGTTCCCCCTCAAAATCCTACAACTTTTATTTGAAACATTTTTCTCTAGAAACAATATTTTTGGAGATGAAAATTCGTCACGCTTTATTTTGGCCACCCTGTATACATATATAAAAGCGAACAATTCTTGCACCATAAATAAAAAATAATTGAATTTGAGTATTGTAATGTTAGTGGCACAATATGAACGAATATAGACAAAATCAAAACTGATCACAACGACAATCATACTATAATGGCAGAATATCATTAGAAATCCAGCTTATTTGCAAAGAGGGCGTGACAATAAAAACGCGGCAGAAATTGAGCATGCACTGTCGTCTCGAAGGATAATAGCAAAAATGCAGCAAAAACACAAAATGACCTATTTTTATAAAATAATAGCAGTGATGAAAAAGGGCTGAGTCTTGGGTGGGACCACGTGGCGATTGACTAAATGACTCAGCACTTTTGCATATAACACACAACATTTATTCCAGTAATCGAACACATAAAATAACAACGAAAAAATAAGAAGCTCGATTTGCAGAAAATAAATTCTCGTTGCACAGCAACGTACAAACGAAATAACCGAAAAACAATTCCGCTCAGAATAATGTTCGCGACTTCGCCAATTTACTTTTTTTACCGCACGTCTGACGCTATCGACTACTCGCTCTCTTCTGCCGGTGCTTAGCTCATCAATCATATCGCGAGTCATTGATCCAGAACATTCGATCATTTTCCGGTTTCACCGGCGCGCTACTGACTTATTGTTAGTCAAAATTAGCTTTCGTCTTATCAATTTACCTACTGCCGGCCAAGCTATTCAAAATCTCACTCTCCAACAAGCAGAAACACCGATATGATACATATGTGTAGTAATAATGTGTAATAATATTGGATTTATACTTCGTTTATCGCTATATGAGTATAATCTCGTATTCAAGTTTTTATTACGGGCAAATGTAAAGACTGCAAAGCGAGGCTAACGAAATCAAAAGTGTATACTATTTATTTTTATCAGCTCAATTTCTGATACAATTCCAATTAAAAATATTAAATTTATTGTTTGGAAATTGAATAGATCAATGGAAAAGTGTGGTAAGCCGGTGCTTAAGAAGAATATATCAAAAAAAGATGTCGGTTTAGTAGCAAAAGTCATACAACTATGAAAAATTTTTACCATAAACCGCGTAACAATCGATGTGTGTGTCAATGAGCGAGAACGGAACGAAAAAAAGCAAGCTAGAGCGAAAGAGAATGTGGTAGGAGATAAATATGCAAAGGAATGCGACAGATAAGTGATAATGTAAAAACTTGATTTTTTTATTGTGAAAGTGTAGAACAGGTATCCGATTATATTTGATTATTATTAAATAAAAAAAGTGTGCTCTCGGGTGAATAGCACCTGCTTAAATTGAACGATTTCATTTATTTGACGCCTTTACGAAAAATTAAGTCTTGAACTTACATTATCAGAAACAGGAATAGGGGAAGTGGAAAGTAACAGTAGTCTTAAGAGAAAAAATAAACGGGGTAGGTTCAATGTACTCGCTCCACTGATTTCTTCAGCCCCGTTGACCTGTTCGTATATATTTTTGGCAAACTCGATCAGCTTGATTCGCTATTCTATCGATTAATCTCAAACGTCCATTGCTGACATCCAAATTCAACTTGTTAATTATCGATTTTAATTTACTGATCAATAATTTGTCTAAATCTGCCCGGTTTATGTTCGTTTTATGCTTGTGTCCACAGATCGGTTATCACAACAAACATATTATTATATACACATATACAATGTCCGTTATTTCAATACACTTATTTTCATCTGCGATCTTCACTTTCTCGCACTTGAGGATGTTCTAGAAAGACTTCGCAATACTTTCGTACTTTTTTCACCGACTTTGTTACAAATGTCTAAATTAAGTGATGGGGTATTTAAAAAAAAAAATAAAAATAAAAAAATTTTGTTCATATAACTTTAAAGTACTCTTCAAGCCATTAAAATTTGTTGTACGTCTTTTTTTTCTACCTCTTATAGTTTACCAGATATTCGATCCTAAAGAAAAATACCGTTTTTCTTTAAAGGGGTGTTTCACCCCTTAAAACTCAATATCCGCACATATAAAAAAATACATGTCTTTTATATTTGTGTATTTAACAACATATTTGAAGAAGAATCAAATCGGTTCCGGACAGTTGTGACATGTCCCTTGTAAGTTAATACCTGTTTTTTTTTTTTTTTTTTCTAGTAAAGAAGAAAAGAATGTCATTAAATGGTTGGAAAAGATCACGAGCGTGGCGCGCCTCTATATCATTTCAATGATAGTCTTGGTGTTAGCAGCGGTGAGTCAATTAAAAAATAGAGCATTGGACTAGTACAACAGATAGACACTGGAGGAAGTGGCAACTTGAGAGAAGTTTTTTCGCATAAGACAGCATTTCGAGATCAAGAAGACTTATACAGTTAGCGAGAGTCAGAAAACGTGCAAATCATACAACGATTTATTGATTTATTGATTACGCAAGATTTATTGATTACGCAAAAGAAAAGCAGGAGTTGATGCAGTCACTTACGCTTTTTGAGAAGGAAAAGATAAAATTATTATCGGATAGAGTAAAGGATCCGGTGCTGGGAAAAATGGTGCTAAGTACATAGATCACGAATATTCCTGATTTCCTGGAACACATGAGAAAAATTACAGAAAACGCGGTAGGATGTAAAAACGAGAACAGTACACATTTCGAGTCTAAGGTTGAAAAGTAAATAAAGGATAGCAACAGTCATACGTGATAAATAAATAAAGCTTGTTTTTATTGTAAACTAACAGGACATCTTTCAAGGGAATGCAGACAAAGGAAAATCACCTGTTTCAAATGTGGGCAAGAAAGACATCAGTCTCTTATAACCAAAAAGAGAAGCCAGTGGAAAGGCAACAGCAAGCTATATATATGATCGAACAAAAGCAAGAGGAAAACAACGACAAATCATCGGTAGCAGAAGAGACCATCTACTTAACAGAACGAGGACAGAATAATAGAGACAATGCGTGCATGCAAATATATAACGTAAACAAGTCATAAATAGCACTAAAGGTATTAATAGATACAAGAAGTCCAATGAAGCTTATTCGATATTCTGCATATCAAAAATTTTTTCTTTTAAAGTCATTTAAAATAATACAAAATATATACAAAAATAATACAAAAAGAAATAAATGGTTTAATTATTTCGGTTTTGAGTAAAATATTTGACCAAATATTATTAGATGAGAAAAACTGAAGCGTGGTTTGACATTGTATTATTAGTAGTAAACGATATAGTACTATGAATTATGATCTGTTATATTGGATAAAAAATTTTTTGATGAATCTCAAATAAGATTAACTTATCATAAGGATAATTATTATTTTGAGAACGGAAAACCAGTAGCTCATGACATTTTCTCTATCGAGACAATAGAAGAACATAATAAATATGATGTTATTGAAAAATTAGACGAAAATATATATCCCGGACAAACCGTAAAGATCTTTTACAAGTATTTCAAGCGGTGGAGCAATTAGAAATCAAATCCGTGGAGGATGGATATTACGCTAAAGTTTATTTAAAAGATGATTCCATATTTCATTACGCGTCTGGAAAGATGTTGATATATGATAAAGAAACAAGTTAGAAGAAATAATAGATAATCTGCTTAAAAGAAAAATTATAAAATGCAGCGTTTTTCCGTACTGCGCGCGAGTTCTTGTGTTGAAGCATAACGGAAAAAAAAACTGTGCGTAGATTTAAAACCATTAAAATAACATATATACGCATAGAAATACACGTTTCCGATTACTGAAGACCAGTTAGACAAATTATATAGAAAAAAAATATTTACAAAATTAGTCTTAAAAGATGTTTCCATCAGATATTTATACATCCAGACAATGAGTATGTTTACACGTTACGTATTAATTTAGACGTCCAATCACAGCCATTCTTCTGAAGAATGGACGACTGTGATTGGCAAGTCTTAGAACTACGGATGTTATTAAACCTAATTAAGGGTGACATGTAAACGTATTCAATACTAAATATTTTTCTTTCACCATTCCATCACTCCATGTTCAAGAAAACCTTCAGATTTTGGAAGAAGTATTAATCATTCTAAAAAAATATGGTCTTGAGATTAATTTGTTTAAATGTTTTTAAAGTGAGAGATAGAGTATTTAGAGTACTTACTGAGTACTTAAACAGGAAAAGGCATTTACTTTACGTACGCGTCACATAAAGGCAATGCTCGATTATTCCTTACCAAAAAATGTCAGAGAATTACAGTTTATTAGGTTTAAGTAATTACTTCCAAAAACTCATACAAAATAATGCGCATTATTTAAAAAAATGCGTCTTTTACTTTTAATAAAGAATGTAAAAAGTCCTTTGAGAATTTAAAAAGAAGATCGAGTTGTCATCTCCGCCGGTATTGTGTACTTATATAATTCTATAGTATATAATATACATATATAATATATAATCCTCCTTAACCGAATTACATACTGATGCGAATAGTCATCGATTTGAAGCAATATTAGCAATATTATGCAAAAGCAATCTGAAAATTATTACGAGCCCATAGCGTACTTTAGTAAGGCCATCACCGACATAAAAAAAAATTATCATAGTTTCAAATCAGAAATTCTAGCGATAGAAAAATGATGGCAAGATTCAGATATGGAAATGAAGTGAGAGAAAGAGAATATTGGAAAGAAGAAGAGGCAAAGACATGCAGGGTATGTAAAAAAGAGAAGGAGAGTCAGTGGCATTGTACTTAAAGAACGTGGAGGGACAAGACAAGGAGACGAAATAGAAGTAGTGCTACGGGAGGAAGGACAAAGTTTGAGCATACTTAAAAAGATAATAGAAAAGAGGAGATAAATGGAAAAGAAAGAGGAAGAGAGATAGAGGAATAAAGCAGATTAGATTAGATTAGGTTAATTTGTTAATATGTTTATATATGTATGTAAAGTTTTAGATTTATGTTTAGGTTTAGGTTTAGGTTAAGGTTTCTTGCATATTCAGGTTTATATTTATATGTATACTTATATTTATATTTACATTTGTGTGTATATTTACGTTCAATTAATAATTCAATCATTCAATTGTTCGTTATTAGTGCATTGTATAGTTTATTCGTTTATTTATTTTAACTAGACAATACAAGCGCGCGCTGCGCGCGCGCCATTTTATTTAAAGATTTTATTTTATTTTATTTTATTTTATTTTAAACAACTGTCAAAACTGTTAACCTTCGCGATGACAGCCGCTCGATGGTACAAACATAACGCACAATGGCATTCGAGACAGCCAATCAACATCACGGAAAAGAGGCAACAATCACTTCGAGAGTTTCGACTATCGATATATAACACGCCTTTTTTAGAAAAGGAATTCATTGTATGTAAAATTTATTGAATTTCAAGTTGTTATATTTAATTATGTTCTATTATATTTAATTTTATTGTATTTAGCTTTAGTATTAAGGCTCCCTTGGTCCTCGCCGCGACCATGTTGGATTATAACGTCAGAAGCGAAAAAATACACGCTGAAAATTTTTGCGTGCCATTTTTAGATAAAAAGATATTTTGATGAAACACAACTTCAGATGGTTTTAGCACACTTTTAAAATACTCTGAAAACTATTTTTTTTTCCTTGACAGTCAATCAATAACCGTAAAATAATTGAAATATCAGACGTTGTCATTCGGAATGACAGCGCATGTGCAAAGACCAAACGGACTGGGCTTCATATTACAGTCATTTTACAGTTGTTGATTCATTATGAAGGGAAAAGGATAGTTTTCGGTATTTTTCAAAAGTGTGCTAAAGCCATCTAAAGTTGTGTTTCATCAAAATATCTTTTGATGGCACGCAAAAATTTTCAGCGTGTATTTTCTTGCTTCTGACGTCATAATCCAACATGGTCGCGGCACAGTATAAGTACACACAGTAGCGTCACTTCTTTGTTCTATTGTGAAACCAATTTCCAGTACGCATGCGTCGGTCGTACATTTGAAGATATGGCTGCGCCCATATGTATGATATTATAACATTTATAACCTGTAAGTATCTGTATTATAACCTGTTTTTGATCATCCGAAAAGGTGTATGATATTAAAAATATTTATTTCTAATGTAAAAATTAACATTCTATTTATTTATCGATATAAAAACTAACTTTACATTTTACTCTGAGCATTCAAATTTAAGCGGTGTACAATTTTCAATGTGGCGATGGGTCATGTGACTTGGGACAACTACACCAAAGGTGCCAACAGCTCAGTGTCGATATTGTGTGTACAGTCGGCAGCAATGAGGTTGCGACACTTTTTTTTGAATGAATTTATGAACGCGCACTCAAGTTCAGGATGCGAATGACTGTCATATGGTCATGCGCGATGAGCGATCACGACGTTGTCAATTTGCGTATACAGTGTGTAACATAAATTTAAATGCCGCGCGCGGATAATTCATATAATAAACATTAAATTCAACACAAAAATATAATGTCAGTAGAGCACATTATAAGAAATATTTAATTAACCTGTTTTGTATCTAGCAATATGTATTATCAATAGAGATAAAGTATCGTATTTATATTATATCATAAATATAAAAGTAGTATAAAAAGAATGAAAAAAAAAGAAAAATATTATCAAAAATTAAATTAATTCGATATGTAATTTTATATTTATATATTCTTCTATTACATTACATATTACATATTATTATATATTTACATCAGTTTAAACGTATATTATACTAATAATAAATTTAACAATGAAAATTAACGTTAACGATTAATAAATTATGAAACTAAAATAATAAAAACAATTCCGTGAACAACAAACTTTGGCAAATCTTAAACATTTTTAATTATTATATACATTTTTAATTATTAAAAACGGGTAACGCTTCCCTTATTCTCGATTACTGTAGTTAATTTTTGGGGCATAGACGCTATTAACATACGCTTGTAATATTTCTTTTTCGGCAAGGATATGGTGAAAATATCCATTTTCCCCGAGCATGCGCCGTATAGTGTCCCATAAACATGCCAATCCATCATCAGCTTTTATCTGTAAGATATTAAAATATTGTGTGTTTAAATATAAAAATCTTATATATTACAAGTTTTATTACATATTATATTACATATTTGTATTGCCTTAGAATGCCTTGATTTTTTAAAATTAAAAATTACTCTAAATAACACAACAATTTTACAATACAAATCATCAAATAAATTTAATATTTTATTTCTAAATTGAGTTGATAAAATAATAGAAAAATTACTTTTTTTGATGACTGAAAGCCATTCATCCTAATTGAATTTACAATGATCTCCTCTTGCTCTCTTGTGCATTTTTTTGATCCAAGATATGGCCCTGGATCTACGTGCCCTTCCTCTTCTTTTTTTCTCAATTCTATATACTGTCGCTCTCTATAATAAAATACATATTATTAAAGCAAAAAAATAAATTTTATGACTAAAAAAAAAGTTCAACATTTTATAAACGGTTTTTTTTAATTCAATAAATGTTTTAAAAATTTATTCATTTAAAATTAACTATAAGTTTAGTCAAAAGAGTTATTAACTTTTTAATTTTATTATTTAACTTTTTTACTACTTAACTAATTATTATCTAACCCTATCCTGATTAATAATATATAATATATAATGAATATATATAATGTATAGCTTATACGTGGACATTGCATAATCTTGATATTTTCGTCGGACTCAATCCCACATTAGCATATGCAATTTTATTTCGCCTCTTTTTTCCTGCGAAATAAAGTCTTATTGTATTTATTTATACATCGAAGCAAGTTGAAATAAATGAACAACAGAATTTCTGTGTGCAATTTGAAATAATTGAACAACAGAATGTATATTTATTTCAAATTGCACACAGAAATTATGTTGTCCGTTTATTTCAACTTGCTTCGATGTATAAATAAATACAATAAGACTTTAATATAAAATTGTGTTAGATTTTTGACATTATAAAAATGCCTAGACCAATTTCGCAAGAAAAAAGAGGTGAAATAATTGCATATGCTAATGTGGGATTGAGTCCGACGGAAATATCAAGATTATGCAATGTCCACGTAAGATATACATTATATATTCATTATATATTATATTATTAATCAAGATAGGGTTAGATAATAATTAGTTAAGTAGTTAAAAAAGTTAAATAATAAAATTAAAAAGTTAATAACACTTTTGACTTAACTTATAGTTAATTTTAAATGAATAAATTTTTAAAACATTCATTGAATTAAAAAAAACGTTTATAAAATGTTGAACTTTTTTGTTAGTCATAAAATTTATTTTTTGACTTTAATAATATGTATTTTATTATAGAGAGCGACAGTATATAGAATTGTGAAAAAAAAAGAAGAGGAAGGCCATGTAGATCCAGGGCCATATCTTGGATCAAAAAAATGCACAATAAGAGAGCAAGAGGAGATCATTGTAAATTCAATTAGGATGAATGGCTTTCAGTCATCAAAAAAAGTAATTTTTCTATTATTTTATCAACTCAATTTAGAAATAAAATATTAAATTTATTTAATGATTTGTATTGTAAAATTGTTGTTATTTAGAGTAATTTTTTAATTTTAAAAAATCATGGCATTCTAAGGCAATACAAATATGTAATATAATATGTAAACTTGTAATATTGTATAAGATTTTTATATTTAAACAATATTCTAATATCTTACAGATAAAAGCTGATAATGGATTGGCATGTTCATGGGACACTATACGGCGCAGGCTCAGAGAAAACGGATGTTTCCACCATATCCCTGCCGAAAAAGAAATATTGCAAGCGAATCATAAGGAGCAACGGATAGGTTTCGCGTTAGAGCATGTAGGCTGGAATGACGAATGGAATATAACGATTTTTTCGGATGAAAAAGTCTTTAGGACGGATGAGAACGGAAAAGTAACATTATGGAGAATGAAAGGAACAAGGTATGCCGAGGAAAATGTTCGTTTCCGTCAACGATCTGGACGTATCACATTGGGATTTTGGGGATGTATGTCCTCACATGGTCCTGGACCACTGGTTCAGACCACACCGCATATGAACAGCGAGGAATACATCCACATATTATCCGATGTGATACTGCCATATATTGTGGAAACATTTCCCGGCATACCTTACGTAAATTTCATTCAGGATAATTCAGGGGTCCATCGAGCGAGAGCTGTCCAGAATTGGCTGGCCGCACAACCCAACCTTAGGACGTTGAACTGGCCAGCCAAGTCCCCGGACATGAATGTCATTGAAAATCTTTGGGGCATAATAGTTCAAAATTGGAACCCTCAAATTCAGCGAACGCGTGAGGCACTTGCGCAACATGTTTTCGATCAATGGGAAGGTCTCCGCGCAAGACCCGATTTATTTAATAATTTAATAGCGTCTATGCCCCAAAGATTAACTGCAGTAATCGAGAATGAAGGAAGCGTTACCCGTTTTTAATAATTAAAAATGTATATAATAATTAAAAATGTTTCAGATTTGCCAAAGTTTGTTTTGTTCACGGATTTGTTTTTATTATTTTAGTTTCATAATTTATTAATCGTTAACGTTACTTTTCATTGTTAAATTTATTATTAGTATAATATACGTTTAAACTGATGTAAATATATAATAATATGTAATATGTAATGTAATAGAAGAATATATAAATATAAAATTATATATCGAATTAATTTAATTTTTGATAATATTTTTCTTTTTTTTTCATTCTTTTTATACTACTTTTATATTTATGATATAAAATATAAATGCGATACTTTATCTCTATTTATAATACATATTGCTAGATACAAAACAGGTTAATTTAATATTGCTTGTAATGTGCTCTACTGACATTATATTTTTGTGTTGAATTTAATGTTTATTATATGAATTATCCGCGCGCAGCATTTAAATTTATGTTACACACTGTATACGCAAATTGACAACGTCGTGATCGCTCATCGCGCATGACCATATGACAGTCATTCGCATCCTGGACTGCGTTCGGAAACGTCACCCGAGTGCATTCCCTCTCTTTCTATATCACTGAGAGAGTAGTGATATAGAAAGAGAGGGAATGCACTCGGGTGACGTTTCCGAACGCAGCTCTGAACTTGAGTGCGCGTTCATAAATTCATTCAAAAAAAAATGTCGCAACCTCATTGCTGCCGACTGTACTTGTGGTCGTGGCGAGGACCAAGGAGCCGTAAGGTGCCTTTTCATACGCAGCATACTGCAGCAGCAAATCAATCACGTGATCAAAATTTGCTAGAGCATATTTCTTTGTTCTCTTATTATTTCAAGTTAAAATTACGGTTTTTGCTTTTATATTCTCATAATTATGAATTGTATTCTTAAAATCTATTATTATCACAATAATAACTGAAATAATAATATAGAATCAACTGGCTGCGTATCGCGTGTTCTTCTGCTTTTCTGGTTTTGCTGTTCATTCAATTGAACTTCACCAATAGCAGTAAATTGCTGCGACAGCACGCTGCACATGAAATGGTATCTTTAAGTTCAAATTCAGCTTATTTGAGATTATTATAGTGATATAGTAGCAGAGTTGGCAAAAAACTTGTTTTTTTCATTTTAAACAAAAAACATTGATTTTTTTGTTTAAAACATGTTTTTTTTATTTTATACGTGTTTTTAAGTAAAGTAAGAAAAAAACATGTTTTAAACAAAAAAAACATGTTTTAAACAAGCAAAAAAAACACTTGATAGCTTTGATCTGTGTAATCGTAATGTAATGTAACCGTAATCGTAATGTAATGTTCGACCACTCGCGTCTTTTTTCTGAGGAATCCACTAAAAATGTTAAACCGATAACATGGTGGCTTGCGTTAAAAGAAAATGTTAATACTGTAACGTTTGACTTATTGTTAGTTGAGTAATAATTCTTTATTAATATATAAAATTATATATTCTTTATTTTATTTTGAGTTATTAATTTTAATTAAATTTATAAAAGTAGGTATTAAAAAAATACCCAATATGCAATGACTGCAATGCAATTCCCAATTTCAATATGTTATTGTTACCGTTCATTTTTTCGTACTTAAATGTTTATTATTTTTTTAGTTAAAGGAATAACATTATTTAATTATTTGCAATAGATAAAATGTAAAATGCAATGTGTTATAATTTAGATTTTAATAGTTTGTGCAGATAGCTTTATAATTTATAAGTAGTCTTTAATATATTCAATTATATTGATTGTTACTTAATATATTTAATATCCAAAAATAAATATTCTGTTAAAATAATACTTATCTTATTATTTTTATTTCATTATTTATATTTATATTTTTATATCTATATGTTACATATAAATATAGATAAAAAACTAAAAAAATTAAAACAAAAACCTTTTTGCAACATTAGTTTTGCACGTCTATTAGTTTTTGTTTGTTTTTGTTTTTCTTTACAGTTTCTTTTTCAAATAATCATATGTTTTAATTGCAATGTTTTAAACAGTTTTAAACAGTAGTTTAAAACTGTTTAAAACAAAAATGTTTAAAACAGTGTCCACTGTTTTAAACAATTTTTTATTTATTATTTTTATTAAAACAGTGTCCACTGTTTTAAACATGTTTTAAAACAGTGTCCACTGTTTTAAACATGTTTTAATCAAACAGTTTTAAACAAATTGTTTAAAACATGCCAACCCTGTAATAGTAGTTTAATTTATTTTATAGTTTAAATAAATGTTTATATTGTATATGTACGGAGAAAATAGTGATTAATTGTAACCGAAAGTCCATCCTAAGCGGAAAGGCAAGGACTATGAATAATAAAAATAATAAATAAAAAAATTTTTAATTTTAGCAATTGTTAAAGCAGTGGGATGGTTTCATGTATACCTGCAAGGGATTAAATTTAATATTATAACAGATTGTAATTCTTTAGTATTAACAATAAAAAACTTATATTAATACACATATCACTCATTGGAGTTTAATTGTTCAAAATTATTACTTTAAATGATACATCGTAATTTGAAAAAAATACTACACGTAGATTGTCCTAGTAGAAATGTAATGTTAATTAAAGCAATCTCTCACAATTAATAGAAGAAGAGTTGATGTATAAACAGTTAATGGACCTAAAGCTTGAAGAAATTGCAATAGAAATAGACTAACAATAAAAAAATATTTTAATTAATGGTTTGCTTTTTCGAAACTATCTACTAAATAATATTAGATAATATGATTAATAACATTATTCTTTATCATGATAATATGGGTTACATTGGCATAAATAAAACTATGCATGATATAGTAGAGCATGATTGGTTCCTTTATATTAAAGATCACATCTGACATACATAAAATTGTGTTTAAGCTATTTTATTGCAGCGAGGAAAACCGAAAACAAAATTTAACAAAGGCATCACTCCGATGTATACATAACACGCTGATTATTTCAATCCATTAGAAGAAACCACCGACAAGTTTAAATATATATTAGTAGTTGTAGATGCATTTACAAAATATGTTTAGCTATTTCGACGACTGCAGAATGAAGCTATAGAATGTATATTATCTCTTTTTAGTTTGTTTAATCTTCCTCAAAAATTAATTAGCGATGCGTTTACATCTAAGATTTGAAAATTTTGTTAAGAAAATGGAATTAGATATTTTGACTGCGGTAGTGCCTTGGGCAAACAGGGACAGATAGAACATATAAATAAATTTCTGAAATCTATCTTAGTAAAGTTATATAAAGGACCGGTTGATTGGAAAAAAAAACGTTAAGAAAGACATAGTATTGTATTAAATAAAAAATTTTAAGTAAAAATTAAGTATAAAAATTTGTATTAAATAACTCTGCAAATTTATAAATATTACCCTTAGGAAATTGCTACTCGGTTATGATCAGAAAAATAAAAATGATAAAGAATTACATGAATTGATTAACTGCTGAAATCAATTGTAATATCGAACGAGAACGTAAGCAGTTAAGAAATGCAGCTCATAATCAGAGAGCTAATCAAGCAATACAAGAATATAATAAGATTAAGTATAAATCAACGACATAAAAAATTCACACAAAGTATGCGGAAGGCGATATACAAGGGACATCAGACATGACCCCTTCCGATTTCGCCGATTCTAACATATATTATAGTTTTACTCTCCCACTAATCCATTATAAAATAATACGACCCAACTCTCAAGCATTCGCGAAAAAAATGCGTTTAAAAAGTACCCCGCACTAATCTTATGTAAAATGGATTTCGGTTAAATCAGCTGATTTGTTATGTTGTAGCTTAGACCTGCAGAACAAAAAATGTAATAGACTCAAAACTAAATAATAGACAGTTATTGATTTACAGTTTGTTAAGACCCGCCGAGATTTTAGAAAGAAAGAGTGGCGCTGGAGTATGAAAGAAAGAGTGACGCTGTAGTATGGAGAAAGGTTTTTTTTTTGTATCCGTAGAAGTAGAGTCGCATTTTTATTCCAATTAGTCACCTATATTAACTTTGCCTTTTTTTCTATTCTTGCGTTCTAATAAAGAGCGATACTTGTATATCTTTTGTATCAACAGAAAATTGTGTCTTTTTTCTTTGCAAACATTGTCTTGGTGGCGACACAGTTAGTCAAACACGAAAAACTCAGATTCTGGGAGTAGTTTATCTGGCTGTAGCACACAACTATTATTTAATTTTGAGGCTATTACATTTTTTATCCAGAGCCACCGATTCAATATTAGTAAAACCATTTATTGTTAGAAAAAAAATCTTAATTTATTTATTTCATGCTTCTCTCAAAAATGAAAATATGCATAAACGAAGAGCAGTATTTGTAGTTTTTGTCAAATTTTATCAAAGGCGGAAACACAATTCTTACGAAGAAATAGAAGATCTATTATTAACAATAATAAACTTGTAGATATATTATTAATAGTAATAAACCAAAAAGAGAACGAAAAATTTCTTCATATTAAAATCGCGTTTTAATTCTTACAAGAGAAGTTAGGCCCCCGGAAATTCAAAAAATTTTGAAACTTGGTGTACAAGTATAGTAGTTTATCCACAACAGAAACCTATTTTTTTTTTGTGCTGAATTACGGTCTGAGGGAGTGAAACCACCCCTCATAAGTAGAATGGTTTTCTGCTTTTCTCGATATATTTCGAAAATCATTCAAGATATAAAAAAATGTTTTAGACAAAAGTTTTATGTTAAAAACATTTCTATTTAACCACATTAATAAAACTTTGAAACAAAAATTTGGGGGGAATATTTTTTCAAAAATTGTTGCAAAAAATTTTGTTTTTAAAATTTTATTAATGTGGTTAAATAGAGGTGTTTTTACCATAAAACTTTTGTCTAAAACATTTTTTGATATTTTGAACAATTTTCGAGATATATCGAGAAAAGCGAAAAGCTCCTCTACATATGAGGGCAGTTTTTTCTTTTAATTTATTTATTTCCCTACATATGTGCATAAAGTTTCTTATCATAAAAGCAGCTCCATTTAATTACATTAATATAATTTTAAAAAGATTCTACCAAAGAAAGTTAGGCAACCCGAAAAATCCGAAAATTGTGAAATATGAAAAATAAAACGAATCAATCCTACGAGTAATATACAATTATATCTTTGTAATTTAAAAAAATTATTATTTACTTTCTTTACTTTTCAAACTTCCTATTTATTATAATAAAAGTATTTTGAAAATTATATATTTTTAACTTTTGTAAATATATAACATTTGGTTCAGAAGCATTTAAATAATTTTATGATTTGCTTTGTGCACGCAACTGTCTTCTTGAAATATCTGTGCTATTTTAAACAATAGGAAAAAATTGAAATTAGAGGATTTTACAATAGTGAGAGGCACATGATCTGATAGTAATAAATTTGAAGATCAACAATTTTTGTATTATTTTAATGTATTTTGAACGTATTTTTTCAAATGAATATAACGCATAAAAACAATAGAAATATCAAGTTCACATTAATTTATTTAATGAAATGTTATGTGTACATTATAATATAAATGTTTGAAAAATAATCATTTGCGTCTATACAACATTGTAATCTTTGAACTACGGAGAGTTACATACCCGCCTTACTATCTCTCAATTTATTGTAGTACATGCTATCATAATCTGAAAGTGTTCATTTCAAAATTGAATTTTATCTCGGGAACTATTAGTTTTAAAATATACATTTACTCTAATAATTTTCTTTTCGGAATTTTCAACTTTATACAATTTTATATAATTTCTAAAAAAATTGTCATTTTATTCAAAAAACACAGCTTTAAATCTCCTTTATGCCTCGATCCATAACAAAACTATTGTCATCATATCATGTGTTCCTACCATAAAACCCTGTTCCAATTTTTTTTCTATTGTTAAACATAGCAAAGATATATCAAGTCCAGCAACTCGTAAACGTATATAGAATAGCATATTCCTGCATTCAATGGAGATAAAAATCCGACAACTCGGACCGAGAAAAAGTTACTAAAACTCGGATCGTGGACACACCGAACTTGGATGCAAAACTCGAATAGAAAGCTCGGATGAAAAAATGCGTCGCGTCCCATTTTTCCATACTAGTTGCTAGGTTTATATCAATTTAATTTCTTGTCAACATTATTACTTTATAAATAGCTAATAAATGTTGGTGAACGTGACATTGGATAATAGAAATGTAATTTTCATAACTTTTAATAATTTTTTCTTTATTTTTTACATATTCAACTATAAGCCATCGCATCTAGAGTTGTCAAAGTACAACTATTTCTATTCGAGAACTTGAATCGAGAATTCGGACCGATTTCTAGTATCGTGGACACAGGCCTTTAGAGTGGCCAATCGTCTCGAATTTTCCAAAATATTTCGATTTTTGACCCTTATTAGAAGCGTCCCGAAAGAACCTTATGCGGGACGCTATTTGTTCCGATTTTTCATATAATATTAAATTATATAAAACAATAATAGATCACACTCAAATTTGATATACCGGGTGTCCCATTTTAAAGGACCCACTCAAATATCTCAGAAACACTGCGTTAAATCAAAAAAGTTGTTTCCTACAAAAGTAGGTTTCGAGGGGGACATAACATAGTAATATTCATATGACCTTGGGCGGCGTCTCCAAGGTCAAATGAAGGTGAGAATAAATTTTTTAAATGGAAACCCATATTTTTTATTATAACATCTTTTTCTACTAATTAATTTGAACAACTTTTATCTGAAGCATTTTTTTATTTTCTTCAAAATTTATTCTCACCTTCACTTAAGGTTAACCTTCACTAACCTTGGAGACGCCGCCCAAGGTCAAATGAATATTACTATGTTATGTGCCCCTCGAAACCCTACAACTTTTGTAGGAAACATTTTTCGATTTAACGCAGTGTTTCTGACAATGAGATATTTGAGTGGGTCCTTTAAAATGGGACACCTGGTATGTAAGTATAAAATTAATTCTAGAATTTTATTTTATTATTTGTATTTTATTATTTGTATAAGAAAAAACTTTTTATGTTGATTTTTTATTGCTTTTATGTTCGATTGATGATTGTTTTATTTTAAGAATTTATCAATTTAGTTTTAAACTAATAATTATTTATATTAAAAAATAATATGTAATAAAACTGCAATATTACAATCATATTATGTTTGAAAAAAATTATATCAATAAAAAAGTCCTGATTTTTTTATTGTGTCCCGATTTTTAAGGTTTATATCCCAAAATTGGTTAAGAGTTGATCACTCTAACTCCGATATAGTTTAACTTTTTGAGAGAGCAGTGCACGAGTCCGTTGTCGTCTGTGAACGAGAACAGGTGTGTTTAAGCGCGTTTCTGCGCGTATCTTCTGTTTGAAGCATATTTTTGACTACTTAAATGCTCAAGCAATTAATTTTAAGAAGAAGAGAAGTATATAAATATTCATCATTAAAAGAATTCATTTCAAGCAATTAATGACCGGCTAGATTAGACCATTCCTGATCAATACAGGCCAATAAAACTATAGATGTGCAGAAGTGTCCAAATGTTAAAAACAAAGGCTACAAGATTCATTTTTAGGTTAGATTTTTTTCAAGATAGATTATTTATTTTTTTATTCATCTCTGTTGAAATAAGCAATTTTACTTTATATATATGTTTGAAAATCTCTCTCAATTAATTTATGTAATTTGTAGCTAAATTTACTCCTAATAGCATGTTGTTGTTTAAATATATCTTCTTTTGTGGCCACGATTCAGTTAGTTTGTTTGTATGTCCTGTTTGTATTCAAATTAAAAATATATTGATTTGATTAATTATCTACTCATAAAAGTATTCCTTTCTGCACAATATTTAACAGGTTATGGGCCCAGAAAGTCGCATAAAGAAAGAGTAGATAGAATATAAAAGTATATTAAAATTAATAAATTGCTGATTGAATCAAAGGACAGTTAACCTTCAAGTATGATGTCTGAAGATGGAGAAAAGTACCGAGTTCCGCTGTTTGATGCGTTTGATCACTCAAATTTTAATAATTGGAAGTTTAGAATTGAGACTCTCCTGACAGAACTAGATCTGTTATCTTATATTGAGAAATCATATAAGGAAATGGTGGAAATATTAATTTTAATAATTGGAAGTTTAGAATTGAGACTCTCCTGACAGAACTAGATCTGTTATCTTATATTGAGAAATCATATAAGGAAATGGTGGAAATATTAGATCAAGATACAACGGAACAACAAAATGTTAAAGAAGCAAGGCTTCTGAACATAGGAAGAAAGATAGGAAGTGCAGGTCTCAAATCATTCAAAGAATAGCTGATAGTCATCTTGAGTATGCAAAAGATCAAGAAACTGCATATGATATGTGGCAATCTCTCTGTAATACGTTTGAAAGGAAAGGAATTGCAGGACAACTTCTTATTCGAAAAACTCTTCTAATGATGAAATTCAATGAAGCCAATGATACTCTCTCAAATCATTTATTAAAATTTGACAAGCTTATACGTGAACTACGGTCTACCAGAGCGAAATTGGAAGAATCAGACATTGTGTGTCATCTACTACTAACGATGCCTGCGGAGTACGACACTGCAGTCACTGCAATAGAAACTCTTTCTGTGAGACAATTAACAGTAAGTTTTGTAAAGCTATCGGCTATTTGATGAGGAATCGAAGCGAAATGATCTAAAACGAAAATCAAAAGGAGAGGTACAATCTTTGACAGCTTTTTCATCACAAATAGGTAATAATATCGTGGATAAAAATAAAAATAAAAACAAACCAATTCAAAACAAATGTGTTCAACAACGTTTTTCATTTGCTTGTAATAATTGTGGTATAAAAGGACACAAAGCTGTAGATTGTCGTAGGAAACCGCAAAAAAGCAAAATAATAATACGAAAACAGCCAATGTAGCTTCGGATGAGAAATCAACTAAAACTGGAGAAACTGGAAGTTATTGTTTTCCAGCCTTCGTCCGAAATAAACGTGAAATTAATTGACTATTAGACTCAGGAGCATCTGAACATTTTGCAGGTAACAATGTGCCACTCAAAAATATTAAAAATCTATCAAGTCCTGTAAATATTTCGATTGCGAAGACTGGAATTTTTCTTCAAGCTAGTCAAGTTGGAGAAATAGAAGTAGTTAGTATAGTTGATGGTAAGGAGAATGCAATAAAAATTAAAGATGTGTTGATAATTCCCGACTTACAGCAAAATCTTCTGTCCGTTCCAAAATTAGAAATGAATGGATTTCGTGTAATTTTTGAAGACGGAAAGGGACTAATTGAAAGAAACAAAGTTAAAGTAGCAGTAGCGTTGAGACAGAAATCTCAAGTCTATTTGTTAAGCTTCAGATATAAGGAAGTAAAAGCAAATGCATGTATTTTAACTGAAAGTCTTGATTTGTGGCACAAGCGAATGGGACACTTGAATATCGATAGTGTAAAACATCTTCAAGGACAAGTGGAAGGAATTAAAGAAGATCTGAGCAAATTGACGATGGAAATGTGTCAAATTTGCATCGAAGAAAAACAGATGCAATAACTACACAAGCAGACTCGAATTCGGGCAAAACGTCCGTTGCAGCTCATTCATAGTGATTTATTCGGTCCAGTAACTCCTACGTCTTATGATGAGAAGAGGTATGTTCTAACTTTTGTTGATGACTGTACGCATTTTACTGCAGCATATTTACTCAAGCACAAATCTGAAGTACTTCATTATTTTAAATGTTATGAGTCCATTTAGGTGCGACAATGGGCGTGAATATACATATTTCAAATGAAATAAAGAAGTTTTTCGAAGAAAAAGGAATTCAATTTGAATTCACGATTACGTATACTCCACAACAAAATGGGGTAGCTGAACGTATTAATAGGACTATAATTGAAAGAGCACGTTGTATGTTACTCGGTTCAAAACGTACAATAAGATTCTGGTCGGAAGCGGTACTGACAGCCATATATGTGATAAATAGAAGTCCTACTTCAGCATTGAATGGAAAAATTCCTGTCGCAATGTGAAATGAAGAGAAACCGTCAATTAAGAAGCTCAAAGTCTTCGGATGTATTGCGTTTCTACGTATACCCAAGGAAATTTCATGTGGAAAATTTGAAACAAGATCGAAGAAATGTTATGACAGGTTACTGTATTAACGGATATCGTTTATGGTGTCCTGAAGATAAGAAAATTCTGTTTGGAAAGGATGTCATATTTGACGAAACTAAATTCGATTTTGACAATCATGGATCATTCTATCAAGGATATGAAGTTCAAGAGATTCCAGAAAAGAAGAACAAAGAAGATTTTGAAATTCAACAAGAGTTTAGCAAAGATCAAGGAAATCATGAGTTGAAAAAGTCGAATAATTCATCTAGTAATTCTAGTGATGAAGAATTCTTTGATTTCGACGATATGTCACAAGAAGAATCAAATAACTTACCTCGACGAAGTAGGAGAATAAAATCGAGACCTAAGTATCTAGAAGAGTATGCAGTACTAGCTTTAAATGCAGAAGCCTTTCTCAATGATGTGCCTGAAATATTTGAAGAAATAGAAACCAGAGAAGACAAGGAACAGTGGATTCATGCAATTCAAGAGGAGTTTGAAGCTTTGGACTTGAATCATACCTGGGATTTAGTAAAACTTCCTTCTGGAAAACGACCTCTAGACGGCAAGTGGATTTTTAGAATTAAAACTGATAATAAAGGAGGACAAGTGCGTTATAAAGCTCGTTTGGTCATCAAAGGATGCTCACAAAGAAGAGGATTAGATTACGAAAAAACCTATGCACCTGTAGCGAGGTTAACAACTGTAAGAACTTTATTATCAGTTATTCTAGAAAGAAATTTTTTTGCTTATCAAATGGACGTTAAAAATGCATTTTTGCATGGCATGCTTAAGGAGGAGATTTATATGAAAATTCCTTTAGGCTATAAATGTCAACATGATCTTGTCTGTAGACTTCGAAAAACTCTATATGGACTTAAACAAGCATCAAGAGCATAGAACGAAACATTTGATAACTTTGTGAAAAGCTTAGGTTTACGAATCTCGGAAACAGACAAGTGTCTGTACGTTAATAAAAGAGGGAATCATAAACTCTTTTTACTGCTTTTACTGCTCTACGTTGATGACATAATTATTACAGAAGATGATATGAAGAAAATTCAAGACATTAAATCAGCGTTAAGCAGAAGATTTCATATGAAAGATCTAGGTGAACTACATTCCTTCTTGGGAATCGACATCAAAAGGACAAACGATAAATTGTACATAAATCAAGCATTGTATGCTCAAAAACTTCTGAAGCATTTTGGCATGGAGGAATGTAAACCGGCAAAACCTCCAATGGAAATTAAATTATCTATAGATGAAGACGCAGAAGCTGTTGATAAATCAAAACCATATCGAGAACTCGTTGGTTGTCTCATGTATCTTATGATAACCACTAGACCGGATTTGAGCATTGCAGTAAACTATTTTAGCAGATTTCAAAGTAATGCAACAGAAGCCCATTGGAAAGGATTGAAGAGAATTCTTCGATATATTCTAGATACTATTGAACTTGGTCTACTCTACTGTATGGACAAGAAAGAAGCACTGATTGCCTATTCGGATGCTCGGAATGCTGATTGGGGAGGAAGTACCGATCGAAAATCTACAACTGGATATTTATGTAAAGTTTTTGGTAATACTGTTTGCTGGTCAATGAAAAAGCAACCAACGGTGGCTTTATCGTCCACAGAAGCAGAATATGTCGCACTTGCGATGACGGCTACAGAACTGTTGTGGTTAAAGAATCTGCTGGTAGATTTGGATGTGAGCTGTGAAGAATCTATAAAAATTTATGAAGATAATCAGTCTACGATTCATCTTCTACATCGATGGGAACATAAGCGCTTGAAGCATATATATTGATATTAAATACAATTTTATTCGTGATTTAAAAGAAAAAAATGTTATAGATGTATGATGTATTATACATAAGTACAAAGAGTCAAATTGCTGATATACTAACTAAAGCTTTGTCATATAAACAATTTAATAAGTTACATATTAAAATGGGGTTAATGCAATTTTAATTTTTTTTTTTTCTTTGTGTTGAAGGATTAATTAATTAAAGTATAAATTGAGGAGGAGTGTTGAAATAAGCAATTTTACTTTATATATGTTTGAAAATCTCTCTCAATTAATTATGTAATTTGTAGCTAAATTTACTCCTAATAGCATGTTGTTTAAATATATCTTCTTTTGTTGTTGCGATTCAGTTAGTTTGTTTGTATGTCTTGTTTGTATTCAAATTAAAAATATATTAATTTGATTAATTATCTACTCATAAAAGTATTCCTTTCTTCGCAATATTTAACAATCTCGAAGTGTCTATAAAATAATAGTGACAACAGAAAAACAAATTCAAATACAAAAATTTGATTTGACAGACTTAACTAACAATTTTATTTCGATAATATTCAAGAATAAGTTTATTATTTTTACACGAAACAATTTTTCTAAATTTATCTTGTAATAATATAAATTTAGTGAAAACATCGGACTAATTTAAGCATATAAAGCTTAAGTATGGTATAAGCTTATAAATGCAGTAACCTATAAATATATATAAAAATTTACATATAGAGTACTCTGCGTTGATACCACTGCTT
>NW_028141611.1:0-23075 GCF_030444845.1 Prenolepis imparis
GGAGGGACCGTAAATTTTCTTCAAATACGTTGTTAATGCAGCTACGGTATTAAAATCTTGATCTTGTATAGTACGACGCGCTTCCCCCACTATTCGCGTTCTTATAATTTTAGCGAATTGACACTCTGCCTCTTTAGGGAGCATAGATTTTGCTTCCTCGCATCCCTCAATAAAATAATTTAGTGGGGTGTTACTACCGTCAAAAAAGGGAACGGCTTCGACCGCGTATTTTAAAGTGGCGAAAGGATTAGCGTTAGCCATGTTTATTGGTGGACCTCCGGATTCGCCGTTAGAATTATCGATATTAATTTTGAAAATCTGATTTTTTGATATAAATCAATAAATTCGACTTGGTCGGATTCGTCGGGTAATTCACTTATTTCGGTTAAATTAGAATCTCCTAAAAAATGTACGTGTCGAGGCGTAGATGCTGTGAATTTTGATTTAGATTCACGTGTTCTGTGTGGTGTTTCTAACGCGGTCTTGTAAAGTTCATCTATTTCGTCTTTGTCCGTTGTGCTTCTAGTCCCTTTACTCATTCCTATTCCCAAAGATCGCACATTTCAATCCCGGACGAGCCCCCAATTAAACGTATGTTACGTCCTGGCCTGCACGAAGGAAAGGCCGCTCGAAGGTCGTAACAGCGTTTTCCCGAAATCGGAGTGATTTCGGGTCGAACGGACTGTCTGGCCCTTTTGCAGGTCAACGACTGGATAGTCGCTTTTACCTGGCTTATTTCAGGGGTCCGTTTGTCGGTCCTTTTCGGTAAGGGAATTAAATCCATTTTACGCGGGATAGGACCTTGTGCGATCTCGGGGGATATATGAAGGAACGCAGGGGTTTAAATAAGACTTTAAATTCGCGTAATGTAAATAATTATCATTTATTCAAAAAAAATAAAATCTTAATAATATTCGGAGAATTAGACATTTGAATTTGTGGACATGTATAAACAATTATATATGAGTGTGTGTGTAACGTTGATGTGCTATGAGGCGGTTGAGGATTCGCGTTGGCTTTTGATCGTCTCGTTTCAATCGGAGAGCGCGTTTCAATGCTCGACGAGGCAGCGATTTCCACTACTTATTAAGTTTAGTCGCGATTCCGGGGATTACTTCCGTGATCGTAGAAGAATGAAAGTACTCACTGTATATTATTTGGTGAGCGGGTTGGCAGCTATAGGTTGATCTTCAGGATCGATGGTTCCTTCGAGTGGTGTGGGCGAAGGTGTAGGTTGACTGGTAGCTGGTTGTTGAGCCCCGACGGTCACAAAATATATGTTTAATGCGAGGATCCAGAAGTGTGTAACTGCCACGACGTAGGCGGAATTAATAGAGAGCATTCTTGGAAGATTCGCTGCTTTTATACTATTCGTCTGCCCTTCCTATAGGGCAAAGGGCGTCTTCTTTTCTTGTGACTCATAGTCATACGTTCGGTGTTTAATCCCCTTTGCGCAACGTATTGCTTCCTTGTATGAAGAGTTCTTTCCTAATTCCGATCTTTGGTCTACTGATAGCGTGTGTCGATCGTGATATTTCAACATTACCTATGACTTATTGATCAAAGTGTAGGTTTCGTAATCTCACCGATCGAGTTGTTTCACAATCACTGTCTTTCTCCGTTTAATTCTTATAACTAATTTCGGTCTTATAATTAATATGTTCGCGGAACGCGAATCTGCGTAAATCGGGGAGGAGAAAAGAATCGTGCAGTCCACAGGACGTAACACTGCAATAAAATAAAGACTACTATCAGATGATACTTTACATACCCAAGATTTGTATCGGTCGTCTGTAAGCCAAGCTTCGCTTACGAGCTTTTCGGGGCTTCGTTAATTCAACACATATTTTTCGTTACTTTATACTATTTGTTAAAGCGAAATATATATACTGATCAAGAGCTAATTGCTCGAAAACGAGAGATGTTTATAGTAAAACGGTCTACAGCTGACTCGACGAATTTCGAAGACATAAATGTCAAAAACCTGTCGCTAGATTTTATTGTGTCAAACAGCTGATTGGAGAGCTGCTTGACAAGACGAGACGCGCGGTAAAACGATCAACACGCGCAAAAAAGGTAAACACGGCTCGTCGGGAAGCCGAATATAATGATTGAAATACATTTCCCAATATACAATATTTTAAATTTTTTGACGGAAGAAACCACCACCTTCTCACAGTTTCCGTTGAGCAACAATATGTACGTCGTACATTAGTACAAAATAAATAGGGAATAAAAAGAATAAAATCTTAAACAATATTTATAAATTAAAATATTATTTTATTACAATTATTTCTTTAAAGATAAAAAATCTTTTTTAATAGAAAGGTGTATATATTGGCCAAGTGGATTTTTATATATAAAATATACTTATAATTATTATTAATTAATAATTATTTTTAATTAAAATTTTAAATATAAGTTTCTTAATTTATGTTTAAAATATATTAATTTTATTAATATTATTTTATAATATTAAATATATTTTTTATATTTTATATTTTCTTTTTGCATATTGGGTTGCATCGCCTACTCGCTATCGCCAGTATTCCGGATTCGCTCGAAATTCGTAGCTCTATTCTATCAAAAGAAAATAAAGGACAAAAGATATATACCTGTCCTCTTCTACAAATGTTCGAAGGACAAGGGTTCTCATCTTTTCGGTGCGCTCTGCGCTGCCGACCTACCCCCTCCACTGCAAGATGGCTGTCGCGAAGTGGCTGTCGCGCGTGAAATCTTGCATCACTGGTCCGTCGACGGTTTCGTGGCGTCTGTGAACGCGGCCCTGAGGAAAAACGAGGAGGCTCCTAAGCTGGACAGCGCAGCCTCCCGTCTAGAGAGTTACGACGTCGTGGAATCTAAAGGTCTCGATGAGGAGGTGGAGAAACTGATCAAACTGTACAGCAATCTCGACATTACCACGACGCCGATGCCCGGGTGTCCGAAGGGCAGCCTGAGAACCCTCCTTCGAGAGGGGGATTTGAAACTCAGAGACGCCACCAGCAAAGTATGCGACAATGTTATTTATTGTTAGTCAGATCAAAATTACTTTTATATGAATAAAATGAAACTATATTCAGAAATATAAGTATATGAGATTAAAAGAGAATATCCATGATTGTCAATAATAAGCGAAATAATTGAAAATAATTCTGTTGTAATTTGACTTATTTTATGAAGTAGTTTCTATAGCTAATTTTTTTCTATATCTTAAAGATAGCAATTATTTAATTCTCACTGTGTTGAAATAAGAAATTACGGTCTATTAATTATCCTTTACAGATGGAAGTGCACGTACTATTATTGACCGACATGCTATTGATTTGCAAATCTACAACGAAAAAAATGTTTAAGATCATTAGGCAACCGTATGTTGTCGACCGCATACGAATACACGAGGTCAAAGAACCGTCCAGTATAGGATTGGTTTATCTTAATGAGTACGGGACAGTTTCGGCCGCTTTAATCCTGAGCGCCGGTGACCCGAAACTAGCCAAGGTGACTCGACAAACATCACGAATTACGACAAAGTTCGCGGAATGTTGATTCACTGTTCCGTTCGATTTAGATTCGTTTGTAGTGTACCTTCATTAACCACGGTCTTCACTAATGTCGCTTAACTAGATATAATTATAGTTGAAATTAAATTTTTATCTTTCTTTGTAACTAACAACATGTATATACATAATGCAATTTTTTAATAATCTAGAGAAGATTGAATTAATTAAATTTAAAGTTAAAATTGGTCGATGTCGGTGAAACCGCAAACCTTCATGATTTTAGCTAATGCGGTTTCTAGTTTACGAGCGGAAGTTGTTTTAAACTAACAGTACCACATGCTTTTTCAGTCGTGGATGGAATCCTTGAGACACGCTCAGCAACAATTCATATTGATGAAAGCACCGTCGCTCGGTGCCGAGCCAGTAATGAATCTGGCACCAGTTAGCAGGCAACCGAGTACTTTGGGCGACGGCGATTTCGAAACGGAAGAGTGCGAGGGGACCTTTCCAAGAACTCCGCGTGGCAGTAGCAGAGCCTCACATGTTAGCAGTCTCACTCATAGTCATAGGTATGTTTCGAAAAGTAAAAAAAAAGAAATCTCGAAGTCTTGTTGTATTTAAAATGCCTATAAAATGCGTTCCATCATTTCTAGCGGTAGTATGGAGATGGAAGGCGCGTCTCAGGGAAGTAGCAGCTTTCTACCCAGTTATAATCCGAGCAGAAACGTCAGCGTGGAGACGAACGAACAACCGCGAGCGTCGAGTTCGTTGTCGTCGGAGGAAGGTGGCGAATCGAGTTCCGGGCATAATCACAGATCCATGCACATAAGATGAGCGCGATGTTGAAACGTACAAACTTTCGCGATTTCACATTGATGAATCGCAAAGTAAATGGACTGTAATAACATCTCTATTAAAACTCATTGTCCGAATCAGGCGTTCGTTATTGAGTAAATCACCGACGCCGAACACGCTGAGTGTCCAAGTACCGTATTCGAGTCTGGGTCAATCGCTACCCAATCTAACACTGGCTACCTCACCGCAAACTTCTACCGTGTCGCCGACTCCACCGAACTCATTGCTCATCGTGCCGCAGATGACAAAGAGCAAAGACACCCTGCTCTCACCAGGACACCGAGGTAGCAATTACCGACGCGGATCTCTGTGCCTGCGTTTGTCACACTTTTCCGGGACCGAATTTCAATAAAAGACGCACTAACGTAGTCTTGCACACTCTCTAACTCTGCACGCTGATTAGATCATAGTAACATGTAAATTACTATATCACGAGTACTTCTTATTTAGAGCTTCTCTATTTCAAAACCACATGTCTTAATGCCATTTGCTTATTTGTATATTTGTGTTGTATCTTTTTTTACATTTATTTTACACAATTATTTTGCGATAATCAATTGCTTATGTTGTGTCTTGTAATATCCTTCATCTACAAATTCTATGTTAATCTCGGTATTAAGGTTTTTTTTTGCGCTGAAGATGGCCCTAAGAAGGATCCGAAACGTCCGCGAATATTTTATTAAGATAATTTGGATCTAAATAAACGATGTGCGTTTGAATGCTTATATAATACATTTAATTTTTTAAAAAATTGCGCCCTATTAACAGCGCCTAGGCTCATATTGCCATTTACTCAGTTTAATGTTTATTTTACAACTTTTGTCAAAAATATGATTTTTATCTTGTTTTTTTATTTTCGGGATTGAAAGATTAGAAAAGATTGGCTACTTTAATCAAAATTCTTCATTAATAATTAAGTGTATAAATTGATAAATAATAATATATAGACATTTTCATTCATCTGTTGCACATGTTTGTTTACATATTTATAAATTGTATTTTAAGAAAACATAATCATATAGGAATGTACATTTTCCAAGAAGTGAAGAAGATAATACGTTATCATGCGATTGTAGCATGTATCGTGAAATTATACGTTACGTGTTACATAATGATTTGTCATGCTGTGCATCAGATCTATAAAATTGAAAGATACGACAAAGTAATGTAGGATCGGAATTATTTTAAATTATAATATTGTATCGCGTGAATAATTTATCTTAGATATTGCGAATCGATAATAAAAGTATTTGTCTCGACCGTTATATTTACTCGAGACAAACTCGGCATTATAATATGGACGCAAACAAAAACAGTGTAAGTCGACTCGGATTGTTTCGTGAGACAGCCAAGTAAAAACAATATCTCCGATTACCTTGACGAGGTCGTAAGACAAAGCAATAACCGAAAAGTCAAGAATTATCTAGAAGTCTAAGCGAAAGAAATAAATACAGCCGATTAACTGTCGGAAGGAACAGTCCTCGCTCGAATTTAATACCGTTGACATTGCCAAATTATATTGTATCTTGAGCCAAATATATTCTATCTTATTTTTCACTGAGGGATTTAGAACAATTTCTTTACTGCCGTTCATCTGCGCTTACAATTTTGGGGGCTCAGCCGGGATCTGACGTGAGTTGACGCTGCGAAATTGGAAAGGGAAATTGTTAGTGAGAAGATTAGAGGAGATAGGGTGGGCAATTGTGAATGGAGGGAGATGTAGCAGGAGATGAGGAGGGGAGCTGGACGTACATGGGGCCGAATGGGAGATCAGTCATTGATTATGTGATTGTGAAGGAGGAGGTGAGGGAGGAAATTATGAGGGTAGAGATAGGAGATAGGATTGACTCGGACCACATGCCGGTAGTGGTAAGGAAAGAGGTGGAACTGGTCGGGAGAGGGGAAGAAGGAATTCAGGGAGAGGTTAGGAGTGATAGGGGAGAGGCAGGGAGATGAACAAGAAGAGAGAGGGGTAGAGGTGGAGTGGGGGAGGATGGAAAGAAAAATACAGGAAGTGCTAAGTAAGGGAAATGGGGGGGAAAGTAGGGAGGAGAGAAGAAAAAGGGGAGGGTGGTTTGATGAGGAGTGCAGAAAAGATAAGGGGGAGGTGGCAAAGGAGTTGAAAAGATGGAAGAGAAAAGGGGGGGAGGGAAAGGAATTAGAGAGGAAAAGAATAAGAGAAGAAAGAAGGAATACAAGGGATTATGTAGGAAGAAGAAAGAGGAGGAGAATGAAGAATGGACTAGGAGGGCAGTGGAAGCGAGGACGGAGGGGCAGGTATGGGAGGTAATTAGGAAAGAGAGGAGAAGGGGGAAAGGAGGGGGGGAGAAGGGATTGAGATGGAAGAATGGAACAGTTATTTTAGGGATTTATTAGGGGAGGTGGAGTCAAGAGTGGTGTTGGGAGGAAGCAGGAGGATAAGGGAGAAGGTGGAAGATCAGGAAGATCAGATAGAGAGGGGAGAAATTAGGAGGGCGATAGGAAGGATAAAAGATGGGAAGGTGGTGGGGGTGGATGGAATACCAGGAGAAGTGTGGAAATATGGCGGAGAGGGGCTAGAAGAGTGGGTGTGGGAATTATGTAATAGGATATGGAAGGGGGAAGGATGGATTAGAGAATGGTGTGAGGGATTGAATACTGGAAGAGAGGGGAGAAAAGTTCTGGACAGGGAGGGGAGTGAGGCAGGGGTGTCCTCTGAGTCCGCTGCTGTTTAATATGATGATGGCGGACTTGGAGGAGGAGATGAGGAAAGGAAGATGGGGAGGAGTGAGGTTAGGAGAGGATGGAAAGATTAGGTAGATATTTGGAGGGGAAGGGATTGAAGTTGAATGAGAGCAAGTCGAAGGTGATGAGGTGCAGGAAGGGGGGAGGGAGGCTGAAGAAAGCTAGTTGGTATTGGAAGAGAAAGAAGTTGGAGGAGATAAAGGAGTACAAGTATTTAGGCTATATGTAGTACAAAGGAATGGGGGGCAGGATGGACAGGTGCGGGAGAGGATGAGGAGGGGGGCAGCAGTATTGGGGCAAGTATGGGGGATAGGAAAGAGGAGATTTGGGGGTAATTGGGGGAGGAGAGTATGGCTTTTCGATGCGTTAGTGTGGACGGTTTTAGAATATGGGGTTGAGATATGGGGGTGAAAGGAGAGAGAGGGATTGGAAAGGGTGCAGGAAAGATATATGAGATGGTTGTTAGGAGCGGATTGGGGAACGCCGGGGTATATGATAAGGGAGGAGCTCCAAAGGAAAAAGTTAAGATCAAGGATGGGAAGAAGAGCGTGGGGATATGAGAAGAGGTTGGAGGAGGGTAAGGGAGGGGGGTTGGCGAGAGTATATTTAGAGGAAATTAAGGAGAGGGCTAAAAAGGGAGGGGAAATGTCAGAGTGGGAGAAAGAAAGAAAAGAGTTCTTTGAGGGTAAAGGGTTGAATTTAAGGGAGGTGGAGGAAAGAAGGGAAAGAGGGGAATTTAGGTGGGAGGAGGTTGAGGAATGGGAAAAGAAAGGACAGAGGGAGGAGAGAGGGGAAAAGATTGAGAATTCGGTATATAATAAATGGTACAAGCAGGTAAAGGGGAAGGGAGTACCGAAGTATCTGAGGAAAGGATGGACGGAAGGAAGGTGGCAGAAGATGGCGAAGTACAGATTGGGGAATGGGATGAGGGGACACAGATATTGGGAGAAGGAGGAGGAAAGGAGGTGTAGGATATGTGGGGGAGGGGTGGAGACATGGGAACATGTATGGGAGGAATGTATGGAATGGGGAAGGGGGGAAAGCTGGCAGGAAATGGTGAGGGAGGTACTGGGGGAGGAAGGGGAAGGGGAAGTGTGGATAAAACTGTTGGAGGAAGCGAGAGGGGGAAGGCGGTGAGGGGAGAGGGGGAGAGGGAGAGAGTGAGAGAGAGAAAGTGGAGGAGGGAAGGCGGAAGTAGCCGGAAGCGGAGGTCCAACATTAGAGTAAGCTAGTAATAAGATTGCGTAAGATAGGAGGGGGAGGGTGAGAGTGTGTGTGGAGGGGTAGTTAGAGCGTAAAGAGAGAGATGAAAGAGAGGTAAATGGTGCGAAGAGATAGGGCGAGAGTAAGGCAGAGTGGCGTGGCGTTTTGTTTTTTGTATATTGTATAGGCTAAGTCATAGGTTAAGGATAGATTATAAGTGGAAGTAAAGTTTGTGTAAAGGTTTGGGACCGTTCCTTAAGTGAAAAAGCGCCTTGTAATCCTCAAGTGGGGCAGCAATAAACGTTTCTAATCTAATCTAATCTATTAACACAATATTCGTGTCACCATTTAACATATCCGTATTATGTTAAATTAACACAAAAATTTCTGTGGACCGTTGATATTGGGACAGGTGATATTTGTTAAATTTAACACAAATTTTTCAACTGTGTACTTTTCATCTAGATTAATTTTATTTTGTATCAAAATTTTTTGAAATTAATTTATTTATACCTGTCGTCATTCATATATGTATATAAGTTGCATGAGATAAAAAATACTTTATTGCGATATACGCGGATTATTATTTAGAGTTAAATATTCATCAATCATGGAGAGAGTATAATCTCTCGAGAAAAATTAAAATCATTTCAAAAAACAATTGTCTTAATATACAATTCGAAACAGCGGCGATAAGTTTGAATCTCCAAATCCGCCTTTATATGTTCCGGAAGCTTGTCCCACACGCAGTGAACGTAATTGCCGCACATTCGCAATAAAACTGTTTTCGACACAAATTGTAGCTGTTCGGCGCTCAAATTACAAATATCGTAAGGACTTGATAGCAAGACAAACATTTTTTCGTTACTGAGCAATTCGCGGTTCCGCGCAGCTATAAATAGGCAGACGTTCGATCCAGTCAGGAGTGTGAACATGAATTTCGTGCGACAACCTGTCGCGATGTGCGTGACGAATTACGACGCCAGATTACGATCGATGGGGGACAACGCGGAGATGCGTAGACACGGTACGATACTGCCGACTACTATACGCGCGATCGTTTGCGGCCCCTCGAATTGCGGTAAAACTAACGTGTTGATTAGTTTGATAGAAAGCCCGCACGGCGTCCGCTTTGAAAACGTGTATGTGTACTCAAAATCGCTGCAACAGCTAAAATATCGGTATCTGGAGAATTTGTTGACGTCGATCGATGAAATCGGCTATTTTACATTCTCCAATAACAGTGACGTCATTCCACCGAGCGAAACATGTCCAAACTCGATTTTCGTTTTCGATGACGTGGCGTGTGACAAACAAAATACAATAAGAGAGTACTTTTCAATGGGACGCCACTCGAACGTCGACTTCTATCTCTGTCAGACGCAAGAATACCGAAACATCTTATACGCGACAACGCAAACCTGCTAATCTTGTTTAAACAGGACGGTACCAACTTGAAACATGTGTACAACGATCACGTGAATACCGACATGTCATATGAGGATTTCAGTGAATTATGTCGTACTTGTTGGCAGCAAAAGTATGGATTTCTAGTGATAGATAAGGATAGCTCGCTTACGAACGGCCGATACAGAAACGGATTTAACGTGTTCGCGATACCGCAAAACAATTAGTCGTTGCCGATGTTCTGTCGAGAGAGGTGAAACACGAGCGTTCGACACTCTACCGACATGGTTGAGAACGATAATATTCGCGAACGTGAAAAGATAGCGAAGGAGATTGCGAAAACGAGTGAAGCAATCCGCAAGAAACATCGCGCTTTGAAGACCGGTAAGATCGATGACGATATCGCGGTCAAGACCATTTTAGACCTATTATTGAGCCGCTACAAAAGATTGTCGACAACTCGATCGCGGTGAAAAACGGGCCGGAAATTACCGCAAAGATTAAAATCTTACCCATCAAGCGGTACAAGGAGGAGGAGGAGGAGGAGTTGGAAGAGGAGAAGGATGATGCGACACCGAAAAAGAGGAAACGGTCAAACCCGAATCGCTCATCGACACCGCGTACATCGAATGCTTTATTGGATGAACCGATGATAAGCTCTACACCGTTCGCGACAACGAGAATCGTACAACCTATGATACCCGAAACACTCGCAAACGAAAATGTTTTCGAAACCTCGGGCAGCACGCTCGAAACATCGTTTGTTCGAAACACATTACAAACGCTGGAAGGTCGAGAAATGTTGCGAAAGCACTTGGGACCACTGGGACAAGAGTACATGAGCACTCTCCTCGGTGGCGACAAAGAAAGGAAAATCGATCACGTGTACGGTGTCTATTTCGATAAGGATGAAATGCGTCTCGGTAACAAACGATTCGACATTGACAAATATGACTCTATAATTATAGACGAAGTGAAGTACATCGGTACACAGGATTATACGAATTGATCTTCAAGAGAATTCCCGATGATGACATTTACACGGAGGATGTATAAATACAAGAGCATATTATTGGCGACGAACGCGCATAAACGCAATTATGACACACAAGGCCAATTACGAAGCCACAGGGGATACAAGTACAAACATATAATCGCACCATTGATATCGATTGAAAAGAAAAAATCTGGAAAGAGAGTATTCATGCCTCACGCGATGGCACTAACCGACAATAAAATCGATTACATACACTGGGATGACCCCAACGAGCTAGTGGATCGGGTACGATTGCTGGACGCTTCGCGCCGAGCTGGCCACAACGCTCACGACAATGAGATCCTGTCGATCATCGAGGAATTTCGCGAAGCAGGCATTATTATAAATTGAATGGTGTCTCGACAAATCTAATCAGTCGATCAGCGTCACTCGTATCGGGGGAAAAAAATGCCTATCAACAAATTTGGATTATTCGAACCAAGAAATGATGCAACCGACACAAGCGATCATTGGGATAGATTGGTGAAAAGTTACGTGCGCGGAAACGCTCTGTGTCGTGTCGCTACAGACTATGATGCAACCTGAAGCTGACACTGATGCCGTCAACAAACTGTATGTGGAATCCTGCGTTAAAAGATTGATGAATCAACAGAAAGAATCAGATGAGAAGCTGACTTCGTTCGAGAAGGATGTGCGGGCAATACAGATTGTGATAAACGAACCTCAATGCGCGGCTAACGCTAACTCAGAAACGGCTATCAACCTGAATGAGCAGCAGTGAACGGGTTAGGAGCGGCTATCGAACGGTTATCGAACGGCTACGAACAATTATCGAACGGCTACGAACAATTATCGAACGGCTACGAAGGATTATCGAACTGCTATCTAACTACAATGAGTGGTAGTGGTAGTAAACGGCCTAGCAACAGCTGCGAACGAGGGTACGAACAACTCAAGCAGGGTTGCGAACGAGGCTACGAACAAGTCATTAAAGACTACATACAAGGCTACAATCAACTCAAGCAGGGCTGCGAACGGGTCAGTAACGGCTGCGAACGGGTCAGGAGAGGCTACGAACGGGTTAGAAACGACTGTGAACAAGGCTGCGAACGAATCAAGAACGATTTTCGAATGGGTCAAGAACGGAAGTAAACAACGCAAGAACGGCTCAAGAACGGCTCAAGAACGGGTCAAGAACGGCTCAAGAACGGGTCAGAAACGGCTACGAACGGCTCAAGAACGGGTCAAGAACGGAAATGAGCGATAAAACAAGCAGCGACAAACGGCGATCGAGAAAAGCCGACGAAGCGATGAAACAACATAGTTTGGAGAGACGGCAGTTGGTAAACGAACTGCACGCGCCGGCGAAAAAACATTTTCCCCGAAGACACGTCATAGTGCGGGGATACGATGATTTGTGGCAAGCCGACATCGTCGAGATGCGTCCGTATTCTCGTTTCAACAAAGGTTATCACTACATACTCACCGTCATCGATGTGTTGAGCAAGTACATGTGGGCCATACCACTCAAGAGTAAAGGTGGAAGCGAGACGGCTGACGCTATCGCCGAGATAATTCGAGATAGCAAGAGATGCCAGAGAAACATGCAAACCGATATGGGGAAAGAATTTTATAACGCCGACGTGCAACGGCTTATACGGAAACATAATATCAATCACTATTCTACATATTCGGTATTGAAGGCATCGGTTGTGGAGCGATTCAATCGCACGCTGAAGAACGACATGTGGAAGATGTTTACGCTGAACGGAACTTACAAGTGGATCGACGCGTTGGCGGAACTCGTATCGGATTACAACGCGCGCAAGCATCGAACGATCGGCATGCGACACGCCGACGTCACCCCCGCGATCGCTGATAAACTTTTAAAAACAGTATATAGTAACATAAAGATTGCCGCTCCGGCAAAGTTCAAAGTAGGTGACCCGGTACGCGTTAGCAAGTACAAGAAACTTTTTGAGAAGGGTTACACACCAAATTGGACAACCGAAGTATTTAAAATTGTTAAAGTGCAGCGTACTAATCCCGTAACCTATCTACTCGAGGACTATCGCAAAACATCTGTCGCTGGAGCGTTTTACGAGCACGAGTTGCATAGCGCGAATTATCCGGACGTATATCTCGTGGAGAAAGTACTGCGCAGGAGGGGTGACGAGGTTTACGTAAAATGGCTGGGATTTGACAATTCGCACAACTCTTGGATACATAAGGACAATGCAATTTAATTCATACAAATTGTATTTATTAATTACTCAAAAATTAAAAAATATATAATATGTACAACATATAAAAATATATAAGATCTTTATTAATACATCCTTTCCGTTACTATATGAAATACATATACATATGTTACATAACATTATATCACACATATATTATATTACATTTTATAAGGGTATCTGGTAATGTCCCCATGGTAATGTGTCGGTCGAATCAGGTATGATATACCGCTTATCGTCGTACGGACTTAGAGCAATTTTCGTCTCGCGAATGGTGTATACTTCATGCAATTTCGATCTAATACATGACTGACTACGTGTCATTTCAATCTCTTCATTCAGGCACCGCGTATAATCGTCGAATGTTATCGTTCTCGCGACAACGTTACTTTTGACACCTTTAACCTTTTTTGTATCTTTCTTATCATCTACTCGCAAAGCGTACATTTTTGCTCTAAGTCCTACAAATTCAGTCATTATCGTACCGTTATTTTTATCTTTCATTAGACCTGGCACCTTTTTATCACAAGCGGTATACCATACGCGTTGTCAATTGGATAATCGCTCGTATCGAATCTAGCGATATCGCGTTTCATATTTTCATACACGTCTTCGCATTTAATATGATATATTAAACTATCTGTATCGGTGTACATTACCCGACATCTGTCACGATAGAGCGGTGACATGTACTCGTGATGAAATTCGTACAGACACACTTTCGATATGTCGAGTATACACATATCAACATAGATTGGTTTGTTAAATTTTACTTCTAGTTTACGTAATTCTACGGCAATTAAATTTTCTGAAAAGACGCTCCTGCTATGGAAATTTGGTTTCGCTATCATCGCCTCTGCACCGTATCGTCCGTCCCACTTTGTCAATAATTTTACATCTACATGATTACGCACATTTTCCATCGTGTTGCCAAATACCGCGTTGTTCATCAATTTGTACAAATTTTTCTCAAAATCATTTTTCGCTTGTGTTCTAAATTTTGTATTTAGTTCAATGTAATCGCGGAGCCATGCGGATTGAGTGAATTGTAATACGCGATGTATTTTTGTAACGCGAAGGCCGTGACGCGTGCACTGCTGCAGGTTGCGGTAGTGTATGACGTAACGCTTCTTATCATATAGCATTGCGAGAAGCTTATCTTCCCGCTTGCCGGGCGGTTTGTCACGTGTCGGGCAAAACGGTAGGTCAGTGTGCATGTCGTGAAGATGTTGCGGATATTCTAAATCTACTTCGAGGATATAGCCTGTAGGAATCGAGCGCTATTGACGAGATGTCAAAATTAGATACATCGTCGAAGCAATTCGAATGTTATATTTGTATGTTTTAACATGGCATCCCATGTATACCAGGGAAGAGTATAATAATACGTAGGGTCGAGTCCGTAACTCGCGATGCAAATGTCGCGAAAGTTTTCAAATATATCTGCCAACCACAAGACGTCAGTTTTTAAGTACAGATCGCTGTATTCACCCAAGGTTTGAATGGAGAACTGCTGCTACACGTTGACGGCGTGTGCGTAGTCGCTCTCGGATACAGTGTCACTGGTTAAAGAATTGTAAAACGATTCGCGTGGTGGTAAACGCGTGTCCTGCAGCCTGTCCACGCAGTCAATGTACTCGTACGGAAAGACACCTTTTCGCGTTAATAATTCAAAATTGTTAGCGAATAATGCGGAAAAATTGGAACGCAAAATTTTTAACTTATCCTTATTCAAAAAAGATGCCAATTTGTCAAGACTAGCATTGAGAAATTTGTATGAATCGATGAATCGTAATTTCATGCAAGCTTTCCGATCTTTATCGTCGTCGGTACTATTGACGGTCTTCGTAAATGAAATGTATTTTTCTTTTGTTATTGGAAGCACATCTACGCGTCCTTCATACGCGGTAGCTATTTCTTTTATGATAAAATGTGCGTCATAGCCGGATAGATTATGGAAAACTACAGGAATGACATAAGAGTCTTTGTAGTTTAGATTACAGTTTGAGTGCGCGGGACCCCTGTATCGCCCGGTCAGATGACAATGATCGCGTACGCGTGTATCATCCGGCGCAAACGGTTTCTCGCATATATGACAATGCGTGGCGCTATGAAAATTTTCCCATTCATCTTGCGTTAATTTTGTCATGTGGACATTATCAGACAAAATACCCTTTACGCGATGCGCTAAATTTTTAAGTTCTTCGGCGAACCATGAAATCGATACTACGGCGAGAATTATACGCGGATAACGTTGTCGTACGAACATTGCACGTAATACCCAACGCTAAATACCTCGTGATGTTGGGAGTATGACGCATGTTCCGGCGTCTTCTTCAGCACACACTCCAAGTCGGCGTACACTACGAAGGGAAGTCGCTCCTTTCTGTTGTAGTTGTTGAAGTCGAGCCACTTGTCTTTATCGCTTGGTAATCGGATAGCGCAGTCGTTCATTTCTCGACAGTCCGCAATGTGAGCCTCCAATTTTTCGCTCAAATTAAAGAAGTGCAAGCATCTGTGAAAGAAAAAAAATTACAATTTTATTTACAATTATTATATAGTTTGCAATAAATATACATACCGATCGCAGATATATTTTTGACCATTGTGTTTGCTCAGTTGCGTGCTGACAAGCCGGGATAGATTTTTTATATACGCGAAATGTCCAACGCTGTCGTCCTCCTCCACATACAGCATATTTACATGTTTTTCTCTCTTCCGATGGGTGAGCTGTATCGGAAGAATAGATAATTCCTTCTTCCTCTCAATGCCATAGACGTTGATTGAGATGTTATTTGCCAGTTCAAACTTTTTAATTTGATTTAACGTCATCGGAAACTCAATGTCCTGAAGATTTAACACTGTCGTGTAATAGGGATATGAAAATTCTCGTTCCACATGTCTTTCTGCGGGGTACAGAGCGGCCACCACTGACCACGCGAAACATGCATTTTCCGTTGATCGCACGTTCACCACTGCTCTCTTCGTCATAATTTCTCGCGGTAAGTTTAGATAACACCCCGCGCGCATAGGATTGCACTTGTTGACGTTGACCGTAAGATCAAGGATTCGTGACAATGCCCATCCGCTATCACGTTCCTGAAACTCTTCGAGAGACGCCAATGTGGATTCGATGACATGCCGCTCATACCACTCGTGTAAATCGGACGTGCGAAAGAGTTCATAATTTCGCGTGTTAATGCTTTTGTTGGAGCGCTTATCACCTGTCACAAACTCACCGTTGAACACGGTATTTACTTTTGCACAGTTGTGTATTTTTATAACATCTTGCACTTGCTCGAGTACTACACTACTAGCGTCTTCCAAAAATTGTCGCGGTTCGATATAGTCTGCGTTAATCACCGCACCTGTCAGTATCCGATTTTCGAACGCGGTATCGATCTCTCGCCAAACGAGTCTTCCCGTGTTATTATCGCCACTGTAATTACCGCCACTGTAATTACCACCACTGGGTATAAACTGTCTCTGCAATCGAGTCTTTGCACCCTCGAGTCGCGCGATTCTAGCAACCAAAGATTGTCTATATCCAATGGAGAGTCGCGGACGCTTGACACGACTGCGTTCTTCGAGCAGTTTGATAAAGTCCTCGCAGCGCAGCGCCCATTCAAAATATTCGCCCAAGGTGGTGATTTGATGGGACCGCTCCAACAGGTCGCGTTCGTTCTGCTCGATGTTTTCCATTATTTCTTTTATTCACTATTATACCACTAACACTTCTAATACAAGAAAGTAACCACTAAACTTTTTTCACCGCTGCATCTATGCGCTTTCAAATCGTACTATGATTTGACGCGCTCTCATCCTCCTTATATATATTTCACCTAATTCTATCTCCTTTTCTAACATTTGGCGTATCTCAAAAGATAGTTTCCCGAGATATCGGTTTTATGGATAGAGGAGTAAGGACACAAGCTGCCGAACGTTGGCGCCGATACGTTGCATTCTTCCTTAAAAAATATTAAGAAAAATGTTTCGCTCTCGTTTTTATAGGAGATTTTCCGCGAGGGTACAAAGCTGCCGAACGTCAACGCTTTTGCACCTAACGTTTAGACATGTTCGTCGCAGCGTCGGCCCTAAAATCTTCATTCCTTTCCTAATGATAAAATGTCCATAAAATGAAAAACATAGTTTTAATGAACTCTAGAACGCTCCGTTGACGAGCAGCCGGACATCGGCGCTTCCGTAATAAAATTATATTAACGAGGGTACAAAATTGTCAATCATTGGCGCTTGTTCTATACCTTTTTGGGGAAAATGTCTAAGACCCCTCATAAAAAAGTCATAAAGATACCATCTACAAATATTGCACTCAGAAAACTCCCCCTCCTTTGTCGAAACATCCCCCTCCACCCGCGTGACGTCAACCCCCGCGCCTACGAGATACCCCCACCCCGCGTGACGTCATACCCCTCGTCTCGGAGAACGCCCCGCACCCCCCTCAGAGGACCTGGGTTAGAAACTCTCATAGTATTACTACTATAGACGCCTCTACTCCGTCCCATCCGAGGCATTTGCTAAGGCAAAAGAGCTCGCAAAAAGAGAAGAGCTGGATCGAGACCGATATAAGACGCGTGATCGCCGCGAACCAGAACCGCCGCGTAACGAACACACTCGTCGAATATATCCCCAGACAGCACCCCGCAACGAAACTTATTTTCGCGATCGCTACCCGAATAATACGCTACGTAGCAATCCAGTCAGACCCCCCGTAACGCGAGAGAGAGAGAGGAGCGCCCAACATACAACGATAGACGACAAACGTATAATAACACGAATGTTAATACGAACGCTCCTATTCGCCATAACGACCGTCCCAACAAATGGTGCCGTTACTGCAAGAACAGCGGCTACGAAATCGAAGAATGCCGGAAACGCGAGTATAATAACAACTTACAAAGGAACGAGTCGGTTAACGCGCTGAGCCCCGCGGGAAGGTCGGGTACACCTCACCAAGGGGCTCCCCCTCAAACGACCCGCCCGGTAAATTTAGTCGAAGGGACGAATACCGAGAAGCCAGAATCGCAACTCTAAATCTGCAAGGGCATTCGCACGCGCCCACCGTCGCGTTAGTCGCTGACGGGCTTTTACACGAAACAACATTCATGATAGATACAGGGGCCGCCCCTAATCTAATTAAAATCCGAAACTTACATCCCGAGACGAAAATTCAACAACACGACACGTTGTACCTTAGCGGTATAACAGACGGAAAAATAAAAACCCTCGGGTCCGCCGAAGTTCTTTACATGGGACATCCCCTCTACGTCCACACGGTGTCAAACAATTTTCCAATTTCTCAAGAAGGAATCCTAGGATCCGATTTTCTTCGAGATGCTAGTAGTATCGATTTTAGAGATCGGTCAGTACACTGGCAAAATATTCGAATTCCTTTTTCCAACGCGAAACCGTGGTAGTGCCTGCCAGATCGCGCTCGACATTCTATGTCAATATAAAAAATCTCGACATCGCAGTAGGGTACATTCCGCGTCTCAGCGTCTGCGAGAACGTATTCCTCGGGGAAGCGATAGTCACTAATCGAAATGGGAAAGCATACTTTCACATTATTAACGCTAGCGACACTGACCGCGAATTAGTAGTCCCGACGATAGATCTACAAGAGATCGACCAAATTTCCGCCGAACGCGAAAACGATATTCCAACCGGAAAGAGCAAGGTGTTTACTATATCCCCTCTCGCAACAGACGAACATACTCAAGATCGAGCCACTGCCGTCCGAGAGCTTCTCCGATTAGAACACCTAAATGAAGAAGAGTTAACACACGTTACCGACTTGATACGAACACATAACGATCTATTCCGTCTATCGAACGAGATGTTAGGTTACACAGACAAAATGTCTCACAAAATCCCAACAACCGACGACCAACCAATCCACACTAAACAGTACCGATTCCCGCCTATCCACAAGGACGAGATAAACAAACAGGTTAGAGAATTATTAGACAATATAATAATAAAACCCCTGAGTCTCCCTACAATTCGCCCCTGTGGATCGTCCCTAAAAAGCCCGATTCAAAGGGAAACAAGCGTTGGAGAATGGTCGTCGACTATCGAGCGTTAAACGAAAAAACAATAGGCGACGCGTACCCGCTACCAAATATAACAGAAATCCTCGACCAGTTAGGGAGCGCAAAATACTTCAGCGTTTGACCTCGCATCCAGTTCCACCAAATCCCGATGCATGAGTCGCACGCGCAAAAGACGGCTTTTTCAACACCTCATGGGCATTACGAATTTAAACGAATGCCATTCGGTTTAAAGAATGCCCCAACGACGTTTCAGCGACTCATGGACCAGGTTCTATGCGGACTACAGGGAACTGAACTTTTTGTATATCTCGATGACATAGTATTGTACGCGAGCTCATTACGCGAACACGAAATCAAATTCAACAAACTGGCCGAAAGATTGCGTAGGGCTAACCTAAATCTCCAACCAGATAAATGCGAGTTCCTACGTAAAGAGGTCGGATACCTAGGTCACATAATCAGTGACGAGGGAGTAAAACCAGATCCGTCTAAATCGCTCGCGGTTAAAGAATTCCCCAGACCCCGACATGCTGTTGTGCCTCTCAGGGTACAACGGGATTTGTAGGATACTTTGAGGGGTCCGTTAGTCTTAGGAGTTAGGACTCCGAGTATCGAGGGTGGTGAAAAGAACACTTTGGTCACAAGAGAAGAGTTTATTCCAACTCATGTGTACAATTCTTTGGTATGTCGAATCGCAGCGCGTCCTCACAATAGATTAGCTGTAATTACTTGTCGCCCTCGGTTCGGAATACGGCCCCGAGGAGTTAATCAGGCGCGCTTATATTATCCGAAAGTAGGTTTTGTTTTTCGGTTAATGTGTCGCCTGTATGCAATCGGTTTTGCATCGTCTGCGTTTTACGATCTGGAATGTGTCGCGATGTCTTAACGCGTGTATGCAATCGGTTGCGTTTTTGATTTCGAGGCGCGCGCTATATCTTTTGAAATGCTGATTCTGCGTTCTCTTATTTGGGTTTTTAGGTCGTGGTTGGGTCATAGTGTTTACGGTTACAACACCCTTCCCCCGCGGAAAAAAGAAAACGGATCGAGTTTTCCTTTTCCCTATTCTTCACGTGATGGTTTTGTCTTCTATTTCTTCGGTACAATATTATGGCTATTGTACTTATAATAAGAATGGCTGTATCACCTGATATTGGATATATAACTTGTTTTTTTAAAAACGGATTGACGCTGACGTTGTCTAGATCTTCTGTTAGATCTTGTAGTCTCGAGCTTAAATCCTTTAGTTCGGTAGGGTTCTGAATTATTTTCTTTAACTGTATTGTATTCAGGTTCGCTGGTATTTCGATTTTTAACTTTGAGATATTATATTCTGGTAAGTACGCTTGGAGATATGTGCCGTCTATGGTTCCCGAAGTTTTTACAATCATGTCGGCTGTTACTAATTTACAAGTGTTGCCTAGTGTGATCCTGTCCCCGCGATGGTTGTCCTATATTCTTCATGGTGTAGGCAGTTTATGGTTATCGGCTGCTCGGTAAGTGTGGAGTACAACCATGAGTGCTGGTTAGTCAGCTCAATCCATATGGTATGATTGGAATGTATATATCGTATGTCGCATAACTTTTGCCCTGGGGGGGGTGTGTGTGTATGCTTGAATTTCGCAGATCACATTGTCGTTTATGTGATAGATGGGCCTATTTTGTTCGCATATATAGTGATTGTCTACATTAACACATTTTTCTAAATTACTTTGCGTTATTGTTAGATAGGTTTGATTTTCGTTATCAATAGCTACTATCGGTTGGTTTATTTCTGCGAAGGTAAATAAATTCCCGTGGCTATAACTCGGTAGGGGGATAGCCTTCACTATGTTATATCTAGGATGCGAAATTAGTGGGAAGCGCAAAATAGTGTGTACGTAAGGGTTATTAAAATATGCGCTAACGGTTACGAATTTTTCAATCATGAGCCAATTGTCTTCGGAGATTCCGAAGGGGAAGAATAGTCCTTGGGGCACTTGTGACGTGGCTTCCTTGAGACTTTCTATGATTTGATCTAACGGAATTAACCTCGGATGTATCCTTCCTGTTTTTACTGCCATTAAGTGTTCGATGACGCGTTCTCATCAAATCCGTTATTATGGCATTAACTATGGAGAAGTATTCGTGTATTTCTTCTCATTGTACTTGATTTGCCATCTGTTTTTGGATTTTGGTGGTGAAATTGAGTAGTAGTTGTTCGTTGTATTGTGTTGTTTTTTCCAGATTATCGATGTGGGCAATTGTTGTGTTTAAAATTTTTACTTGAGTTTTCATCGTGTGATGCAGTGTTTGCTCTTGATTTTGTAAGAGGAGTAGTTGTTCCTTGATGACCTTGTCGTCATTGGCATCCATGGTTCCGAAGAGTGTTTTTGCTAGTGACCCGATCCCGTCGAGTAGTCATCTTCGTTTGTTTGTCGGTGTCCTGTATATGGTGTTTACTCGTTTTAAGAGGTGTGTTAATTTATCATTCTCCGTTTCGATAATCGTTTTTTGGATTTGACAGCTTTTTTTATTTTGTATCTTGTGTAGGAGGTGTCCGTGATCAATATAATTTTGTAAATCGTGGAATCTTTTATTTAAGGTTCCTAGGTCTATATTAATTATTAACTTCCAGGTGGATTCTACTTGATGTAGATAACCGATTTTTTCGAAGTATATCCCTGGCTCTCGATTAAATTGTTCTACCTCGTATTCCTCTTCTAGGTCCTTTCTTGCGGTAGTAGGCTGCATCTTCCATGTCATTAGCGCTCTGGAATGGAAATAGATGTGCCGAAATTTTTCTTTCTTAATGTTCTATGAACGCTTTTAAACGGGCATGTGTATTTATTATCTTTCGTCCTACTTTAATATTATAATTGACATCGGAGATTTTGTCAATGATTGTGTACGATCCGGTCCATAATGCATCGAGTTTTTTGGATCGACCCCTGCGGACGGTTTCGTTGTGTAATAGTACTTTTTCTCTTACCTTGAACGTGGTATTCTTCGATTTTTTGTCGTAGTTATCCTTTGCTTTCACCTTTTCGTTTTTTAAGTGTTCCTTTGCGATTTGCTGGGCGGCGCGTAATTTTTCTTTCAATTCTTGCGCGTAGTCATCGTATGTATATGTCGGCTTCGGGGGTTGCGATAATGCCGTAGGTAGGGTTGCTTGATGCCCGTAAAGTAGTTCGAACGGCGTGAACCCCGTGGCTGTATGCGGTGTGGTGTTATATGCAAACATTGCGTATGATGTCCATTCATCCCAGTCTGTTTGTTCAGCATTAATGTAGTGGCGAAGGTATTCTGCTAAGGTACGGGTGAGGTATTCTGCTAAGGTACGGTGTGATCGTTCCAAGGCTCCGTTGCTTTCTGGATGGTATGCAGTTGTCTGAATTTTCTCAATTTTTCTTAAGTTAGTAATTTACAGACGTCCTTGAACATTTCGCTAAGGAAGTTTGTACCCTGGTCGGTTAAGACCTTTTCTTGGATACCATCGAGTTCGAAGATAATTTTTGTTACGAATTCCCTTGCAATTGTTGCGGCTTCTTGATTAGTTATCGGAATCGCTTTACTAAATTTAGTTAGATTATCTTGGAAGGTAAGTACATATTTATTCCCATTACCAGAGATCGTTAGGGGTCCTACGATGTCTAAAGCGCATTTTTCGAATGGTTTGCTTGCGGTATCTGTTATTACCAGCGGTGCTTTGTTTTTTCGCGAAAGTTTATTTTTTTGGCAGAGTTTACATTTTGCTACATAGTTTTCTACGTCCTTAGTCAGTCCTTTCCAGTTGTGTAGTAACCGGATTCTGTTAATGGTGCGTTCGGTCCCTTGATGTCCTCCTAGGGGTGCGTCGTGATACTCATATAGTATGCGGCGTTTCTCCTCTTCCGTGTATTTCCGCTCTGTTTTTGTGTCATTAATTTCTTCTTTATCGATTTTATTAATTTCTTCTTCATCGATTTTATTAATTTCACCTACGTGTCGGCTGAGTGCGTCGGCGTTTTTATTAGCTTTGCCTGCCTTGTGTACAATCTCGTAATCGTATTCTTCAAGTTTTAATCGCCAACGCATCAATCGCGATCCAGGTTCCGTT
>NW_028141612.1:0-22749 GCF_030444845.1 Prenolepis imparis
AAGCTGTTTCGTTTGTACCTGTAAAGGTACCTTTACAGGTACAAATATATCGAATGTTCAAAATTGATATTAGAGCTAATAATATCATTTTTGGGATGTTTCAATTTTGTATACGGGTGCTGTTTTGTAATTGCCTGCAGACGTTTGTACCGCTTTCCATTTTGTTCGTATCTATACATATGTAATTATACTGAATTTTTAAAATTGATGTTATAGCTAATAATGTCATTTTATGAGAAATTTTAATTCTGTAAACGCTGTTTTGTTACCGTCTGCTAACGTTTGTATTGCTTTCTGTTTTCTTTATATCCTTACAGATGTAAATATACCGAATGTTCAAAATTGATATTAGAGCTAAAAATGTCATTTTTGGGATATTTCAATTTTGTATACGGGTGCTGTTTTGTAATTGCCTGCAGACGTTTGTACCGCTTTTCATTTTGTTCGTATCTATACAGTCATTTTTGAGATATATCAATTCTGCATACGGGTGCTATTTTGTAATTGCCTGCAGACGTTTGTACCGCTTTCCATTTTGTATCTATACAGGTGTAAATATATCGAATTTATTGATGTTACAGCTAATAATGAAGAAATTTTAATTCTGTAAACGCTGTTTTGTTACCGTCTGCTGACGTTTGCATTGCTTTCTGTTTTCTTTATACCCTTACAGGTGTAAATATACCGAATGTTCAAAATTGATATTAGAGCTAAAAATGTCATTTTTGGGATATTTCAATTTTGTATACGGGTGCTGTTTTGTAATTGCCTGCAGACGTTTGTACCGCTTTCCATTTTGTTCGTAACTATACAGGTGTAATTATACAGAATTTTTTAAGTTGATGTTACAGCTAATAATGTCATTTTTTAAGAAATTTTAATTCTGTAAACGCTGTTTTGTTACCATCTGCAGACGTTTGTATTGCTTTCTGTTTTCTTTATACCCTTACAGGTGTAAATATACCGAATGTTCAAAATTGATATTAGAGCTAATAATGTCATTTTTGTACCGCTTTTTTGCAAGGTTTTGCGAAGGGTGCGGACAGTGCCACTAATAATGTCATTTTTGGGATATTTCAATTCTGCATACGGGTACTGTTTTGTAATTGCCTGCAAATGTTTGTACCGCTTTCCATTTTGTTCATATCTATACAATGTAATTATACAGAATTTTTAAAATTGATTATAGCTAATAATGTCATTTTATGAAAAATTTTAATTCTGTAAACGCTGTTTTGCTACCGTCTGCTGACGTTTGTATTGCTTTCTGTTTTCTTTATACCCTTACAGGTGTAAATATACCGAATGTTCAAAATTGATATTAGAGCTAATAATGTCATTTTTGGGATATTTCAATTTTGTATACGGGTGCCGTTTTGTAATTGCCTGCAGACGTTTGTACCGCTTTCCGTTTCGTTTGTACCCCTACAGGTGTAAATACACCGAGTTTTAAAAATTGATGTTACAGCTAATAATGTCATTTTATGAGAAATTTTAATTCTGTAAACGCTGTTTTGTTACCGTCTGCAGACGTTTGTATTGCTTTCTGTTTCGTTTGTACCTGTAAAGGTACCTTTATAGGTACAAATATATCGAATGTTCAAAATTGATATTAGAGCTAATAATGTCATTTTTGGGATATTTCAATTTTCTATACGGGTGCCGTTTTATAATTGCCTGCAGACGTTTGTACCGCTTTCCGTTTAATTTGTACCCTTACAGGTGTAAATATACCGAATGTTCAAAATTGATATTAGAGCTAAAAATGTCATTTTTGGGATGTTTCAATTTTGTATACGGGTGCTGTTTTGTAATTGACTGCAGACGTTTGTACCGCTTTCCATTTTGTTCGTATCTATACAGGTGTAAATATATCGAATTTTGTTAATTGATGTTATAGCTAATAATGTCATTTTATGAGAAATTTTAATTCTATAAACGCTGTTTTGTTACCGTCTGCAGACGTTTGTATTGCTTTCTGTTTCGTTTGTACCTGTAAAGGTACCTTTACAGGTACAAATATATCGAATGTTCAAAATTGATATTAGAGCTAATAATGTCATTTTTGGGATGTTTCAATTTTGTATACGGGTGCTGTTTTGTAATTGACTGCAGACACTTGTACCGCTTTCCATTTTGTTCGTATCTATACAGTCATTTTTGAGATATTTCAATTCTGCATACGGGTGTTATTTTGTAATTGCCTGCAAACGTTTGTACCGCTTTCCATTTTGTTCATAACTATACAAGTGTAATTATACAGAATTTTTTAAGTTGTTACAGCTAATAATGTCATTTTTTGAGAAATTTTAATTCTGTAAACGCCGTTTTGTTACCGTCTGCAGACGTTTGTATTGCTTTCCATTTTGTTTGTACTCCTACAGGTATAAATACATCGAATGTTCAAAATTGATATTAGAGCTAATAATGTCATTTTTGGGATATTTCAATTTTGTATACGTGTGCTGTTTTGTAATTGAATGCAGACGTTTGTACGGCTTTCCATTTTGTTCGTATCTATACAGACATTTTTGAGATATTTCAATTCTGCATACAAGTGCTATTTTGTAATTGCCTGCAGACGTTTGTACCGCTTTCCATTTTGTTCGTATCTATACAGGTGTAAATATATCGAATTTTGTTAATTGATGTTACAGCTAATAATGTCATTTTTTGAGAAATTTTAATTCTGTAAACGCCGTTTTGTTACCGTCTGCAGACGTTTGTATTGCTTTCCGTTTTGTTTGTACCCCTACAGGTATAAATACACCGAATGTTCAAAATTGATATTAGAGCTAATAATGTCATTTTTGGGATATTTCAATTCTGCATACAAGTGCTATTTTGTAATTGCCTGCAGACGTTTGTACCGCTTTCCATTTTGTTCGTATCTATACAGGTGTAATTATACAGAATTTTTAAAATTGATGTTATAGCTAATAATGTCATTTTATGAGAAATTTTAATTCTGTAAACGCTGTTTTGATACCGTCTGCTGACGTTTGTATTGCTTTCTGTTTCGTTTGTACCTGTAAAGGTACCTTTACACGTACAAATATATCGAATGTTCAAAATTGATATTAGAGCTAATAATGTCATTTTTGGGTTTCAATTTTGTATACGGGTGCTGTTTTGTAATTGACTGCAGACGCTTGTACCGCTTTCCATTTTGTTCGTATCTATACAGTCATTTTTGAGATATTTCAATTCTGAAGCAGTGGTATCAACGCAGAGTACTTGCAGACGTTTGTACCGCTTTCCATTTTGTTCGTATCTATACAGGTGTAATTATACAGAATTTTTAAAATTGATGTTATAGCTAATAATGTCATTTTATGAGAAATTTTAATTCTGTAAACGCTGTTTTGTTACCATCTGCTGACGTTTGTATTGCTTTCTGTTTTTTTTATACCCTTATAGGTGTAAATATACCGAATGTTCAAAATTGATATTAGAGCTAAAAATGTCATTTTTGGGATATTTCAATTTTGTATACGGGTGCTGTTTTGTAATTGCCTGCAGACGTTTGTACCGCTTTCCATTTTGTTCGTAACTATACAGTCATTTTTGAGATATTTCAATTCTGCATACGGGTGCTATTTTGTAATTGCCTGCAGACGTTTGTACCGCTTTCCATTTTGTTCGTATCTATACAGGTGTAAATATATCGAATTTTGTTAATTAATGTTATAGCTAATAATGAAGAAATTTTAATTCTGTAAACGCTGTTTTGTTACCGTCTGCTGACGTTTGTATTGCTTTCTGTTTTCTTTATACCCTTACAGGTGTAAATATACCGAATGTTCAAAATTGATATTAGAGCTAATAATGTCATTTTTGTACCGCTTTTTTGCAAGGTTTTGCTAAGTGCGGACAGTGCCACTAATAATGTCATTTTTGGGATATTTCAATTCTGCATACGGGTGCTGTTTTGTAATTGCCTGCAGACGTTTGTACCGCTTTCCATTTTGTTCGTATCTATACAGGTGTAATTATACAGAATTTTTAAAATTGATGTTATAGCTAATAATGTCATTTTATGAGAAATTTTAATTCTGTAAACGCTTGTTACCGTCTGCTGACGTTTGTATTGCTTTTTGTTTTCTTTATACCCTTACAGGTGTAAATATACCGAATGTTCAAAATTGATATTAGAGCTAATAATGTCATTTTTGGGATATTTCAATTTTGTATACGGGTGCTGTTTTGTTACCGTCTGCAGACGTTTGTATTTCTTTCTGTTTCGTTTGTACCTGTAAAGGTACCTTTACAGGTACAAATATATCGAATGTTCAAAATTGATATTAGAGCTAATAATGTCATTTATGGGATGTTTCAATTTTGTATACGGGTGCTGTTTTGTAATTGCCTGCAGACGTTTGTACCGCTTTCCATTTTGTTCGTATCTATACATGTGTAATTATACAGAATTTTTAAAATCGATGTTATAGCTAATAATGTCATTTTATGAGAAATTTTAATTCTATAAACGCTGTTTTGTTACCGTCTGCAGACGTTTGTATTGCTTTCTGTTTCGTTTGTACCTGTAAAGGTATCTTTACAGGTACAAATATATCGAATGTTCAAAATTGATATTAGAGCTAATAATGTCATTTTTGGGATGTTTCAATTTTGTATACGGGTGCTGTTTTGTAATTGACTGCAGACACTTGTACCGCTTTCCATTTTGTTCGTATCTATACAGTCATTTTTGAGATATTTCAATTCTGCATACGGGTGCTATTTTGTAATTGCCTGCAGACGTTTGTACCGCTTTCCATTTTGTTCGTATCTATACAGGTGTAAATATATCGAATTTTGTTAATTGATGTTACAGCTAATAATGAAGAAATTTTAATTCTGTAAACGCTGTTTTGTTACCGTCTGCTGACGTTTGTATTGCTTTCTGTTTTTTTTATACCCTTACAGGTGTAAATATACCGAATGTTCAAAATTGATATTAGAGCTAAAAATGTCATTTTTGGGATATTTCAATTTTGTATATGGGTGCTGTTTTGTAATTGCCTGCAGACGTTTGTACCGCTTTCCATTTTGTTCGTAACTATACAGTCATTTTTGAGATATTTCAATTCTGCATTCGGGTGCTATTTTGTAATTGCCTGCAGACGTTTGTACCGCTTTCCATTTTGTTCGTATCTATACAGGTGTAAATATATCGAATTTTGTTAATTAATGTTACAGCTAATAATGAAGAAATTTTAATTCTGTAAACGCTGTTTTGTTACCGTCTGCTGACGTTTGTATTGCTTTCTGTTTTCTTTATACCCTTACAGGTGTAAATATACCGAATGTTCAAAATTGATATTAGAGCTAATAATGTCATTTTTGTACCGCTTTTTTGCAAGGTTTTGCGAAGGGTGCTAAGTGCGGACAGTGCCACTAATAATGTCATTTTTGGGATATTTCAATTCTGCATACGGGTGCTGTTTTGTAATTGCCTGCAGACGTTTGTACCGCTTTCCATTTTGTTCGTATCTATACAGGTGTAATTATACAGAATTTTTAAAATTGATGTTATAGCTAATAATGTCATTTTATGAGAAATTTTAATTCTGTAAACGCTTGTTACCGTCTGCTGACGTTTGTATTGCTTTCTGTTTTCTTTATACCCTTACAGGTGTAAATATACCGAATGTTCAAAATTGATATTAGAGCTAAAAATGTCATTTTTGGGATATTTCAATTTTGTATACGGGTGCTGTTTTGTAATTGCCTGCAGACGTTTGTACCGCTTTTCATTTTGTTCGTATCTATACAGTCATTTTTGAGATATATCAATTCTGCATACGGGTGCTATTTTGTAATTGCCTGCAGACGTTTGTACCGCTTTCCATTTTGTTCATATCTATACAGGTATAAATATATCGAATTTATTGATGTTACAGCTAATAATGAAGAAATTTTAATTCTGTAAACGCTGTTTTGTTACCGTCTGCTGACGTTTGTATTGCTTTCTGTTTTCTTTATACCCTTACAGGTGTAAATATACCGAATGTTCAAAATTGATATTAGAGCTAAAAATGTCATTTTTGGGATGTTTCGTATTTGGGATGTTTGTATTGCTTTCCGTTTTGTTTGTACCCCTACAGGTATAAATACACCGAATGTTCAAAATTGATATTAGAGCTAATAATGTCATTTTTGGGATATTTCAATTCTGCATACAAGTGCTATTTTGTAATTGCCTGCAGACGTTTGTACCGCTTTCCATTTTGTTCGTATCTATACAGGTGTAATTATACAGAATTTTTAAAATTGATGTTATAGCTAATAATGTCATTTTATGAGAAATTTTAATTCTGTAAACGCTGTTTTGATACCGTCTGCTGACGTTTGTATTGCTTTCTGTTTCGTTTGTACCTGTAAAGGTACCTTTACACGTACAAATATATCGAATGTTCAAAATTGATATTAGAGCTAATAATGTCATTTTTGGGTTTCAATTTTGTATACGGGTGCTGTTTTGTAATTGACTGCAGACGCTTGTACCGCTTTCCATTTTGTTCGTATCTATACAGTCATTTTTGAGATATTTCAATTCTGCATACGGGTGCTGTTTTGTAATTGCCTGCAGACGTTTGTACCGCTTTCCATTTTGTTCGTATCTATACAGGTGTAATTATACAGAATTTTTAAAATTGATGTTATAGCTAATAATGTCATTTTATGAGAAATTTTAATTCTGTAAACGCTGTTTTGTTACCATCTGCTGACGTTTGTATTGCTTTCTGTTTTTTTTATACCCTTACAGGTGTAAATATACCGAATGTTCAAAATTGATATTAGAGCTAAAAATGTCATTTTTGGGATATTTCAATTTTGTATACGGGTGCTGTTTTGTAATTGCCTGCAGACGTTTGTACCGCTTTCCATTTTGTTCGTAACTATACAGTCATTTTTGAGATATTTCAATTCTGCATACGGGTGCTATTTTGTAATTGCCTGCAGACGTTTGTACCGCTTTCCATTTTGTTCGTATCTATACAGGTGTAAATATATCGAATTTTGTTAATTAATGTTACAGCTAATAATGAAGAAATTTTAATTCTGTAAACGCTGTTTTGTTACCGTCTGCTGACGTTTGTATTGCTTTCTGTTTTCTTTATACCCTTACAGGTGTAAATATACCGAATGTTCAAAATTGATATTAGAGCTAATAATGTCATTTTTGTACCGCTTTTTTGCAAGGTTTTGCTAAGTGCGGACAGTGCCACTAATAATGTCATTTTTGGGATATTTCAATTCTGCATACGGGTGCTGTTTTGTAATTGCCTGCAGACGTTTGTACCGCTTTCCATTTTGTTCGTATCTATACAGGTGTAATTATACAGAATTTTTAAAATTGATGTTATAGCTAATAATGTCATTTTATGAGAAATTTTAATTCTGTAAACGCTTGTTACCGTCTGCTGACGTTTGTATTGCTTTCTGTTTTCTTTATACCCTTACAGGTGTAAATATACCGAATGTTCAAAATTGATATTAGAGCTAAAAATGTCATTTTTGGGATATTTCAATTTTGTATACGGGTGCTGTTTTGTAATTGCCTGCAGACGTTTGTACCGCTTTTCATTTTGTTCGTATCTATACAGTCATTTTTGAGATATATCAATTCTGCATACGGGTGCTATTTTGTAATTGCCTGCAGACGTTTGTACCGCTTTCCATTTTGTTCGTATCTATACAGGTGTAAATATATCGAATTTATTGATGTTACAGCTAATAATGAAGAAATTTTAATTCTGTAAACGCTGTTTTGTTACCGTCTGCTGACGTTTGTATTGCTTTCTGTTTTCTTTATACCCTTACAGGTGTAAATATACCGAATGTTCAAAATTGATATTAGAGCTAAAAATGTCATTTTTGGGATATTTCAATTTTGTATACGGGTGCTGTTTTGTAATTGCCTGCAGACGTTTGTACCGCTTTCCATTTTGTTCGTAACTATACAGGTGTAATTATACAGAATTTTTTAAGTTGATGTTACAGCTAATAATGTCATTTTTTGAGAAATTTTAATTCTGTAAACGCTGTTTTGTTACCATCTGCAGACGTTTGTATTGCTTTCTGTTTTCTTTATACCCTTACAGGTGTAAATATACCGAATGTTCAAAATTGATATTAGAGCTAATAATGTCTTTTTGTACCGCTTTTTTGCAAGGTTTTGCGAAGGGTGCGGACAGTGCCACTAATAATGTCATTTTTGGGATATTTCAATTCTGCATACGGGTACTGTTTTGTAATTGCCTGCAAATGTTTGTACCGCTTTCCATTTTGTTCGTATCTATACAGTGTAATTATACAGAATTTTTAAAATTGATTATAGCTAATAATGTCATTTTATGAAAAATTTTAATTCTGTAAACGCTGTTTTGTTACCGTCTGCTGACGTTTGTATTGCTTTCTGTTTTCTTTATACCCTTACAGGTGTAAATATACCGAATGTTCAAAATTGATATTAGAGCTAATAATGTCATTTTTGGGATATTTCAATTTTGTATACGGGTGCCGTTTTGTAATTGCCTGCAGACGTTTGTACCGCTTTCCGTTTCGTTTGTACCCCTACAGGTGTAAATACACCGAGTTTTAAAAATTGATGTTACAGCTAATAATGTCATTTTATGAGAAATTTTAATTCTGTAAACGCTGTTTTGTTACCGTCTGCAGACGTTTGTATTGCTTTCTGTTTCGTTTGTACCTGTAAAGGTACCTTTATAGGTACAAATATATCGAATGTTCAAAATTGATATTAGAGCTAATAATGTCATTTTTGGGATATTTCAATTTTCTATACGGGTGCCGTTTTATAATTGCCTGCAGACGTTTGTACCGCTTTCCGTTTAATTTGTACTACTACAGGTGTAAATATACCGAATGTTCAAAGTTGATATTAGAGCTAATAATGTCATTTTTGGGATATTTCAATTTTGTATACGGGTGCTGTTTTGTAATTGCCTGCAGACGTTTGTATTGCTTTCCATTTTGTTCGTATCTATACAGGTGTAATTATACAGAATTTTTAAAATTGATGTTATAGCTAATAATGTCATTTTATGAGAAATTTTAATTCTGTAAAAGCTGTTTTGTTACCGTCTGCAGACGTTTGTATTGCTTTCTGTTTCGTTTGTACCTGTAAAGGTACCTTTATATCAGGTACAAATATATCGAATGTTCAAAATTGATATTAGAGCTAATAATGTCATTTTTGGGATGTTTCAATTTTGTATACGGGTGCTGTTTTGTAATTGACTGCAGACGCTTGTACCGCTTTCCATTTTGTTCATATCTATACAGTCATTTTTGAGATATTTCAATTCTGCATACGGATGCTATTTTGTAATTGCCTGCAGACGTTTGTACCGCTTTCCATTTTGTTCGTATCTATACAGGTGTAATTATACAGAATTTTTAAAATTGATGTTATAGCTAATAATGTCATTTTATGAGAAATTTTAATTCTGTAAACGCTGTTTTGTTACCGTCTGCTTACGTTTGTATTGCTTTCTGTTTTCTTTATACCCTTACAGGTGTAAATATACCGAATGTTCAAAATTGATATTAGAGCTAAAAATGTCATTTTTGGGATGTTTCAATTTTGTATACGGGTGCTGTTTTGTAATTGACTGCAGACGTTTGTACCGCTTTCCATTTTGTTCGTATCTATACAGGTGTAAATATATCGAATTTTGTTAATTGATGTTATAGCTAATAATGTCATTTTATGAGAAATTTTAATTCTGTAAACGCTGTTTTGTTACCGTCTGCAGACGTTTGTATTGCTTTCTATTTCGTTTGTACCTGTAAAGGTACCTTTACAGGTACAAATACATCTAATGTTCAAAATTGATATTAGAGCTAATAATGTCATTTTTGGGATGTTTCAATTTTGTATACGGGTGCTGTTTTGTAATTGACTGCAGACGCTTGTACCGCTTTCCATTTTGTTTGTATCTATACAGTCATTTTTGAGATATATCAATTCTGCATACGGGTGCTATTTTGTAATTGTCTGCAGACGTTTGTACCGCTTTCCATTTTGTTCGTATCTATACAGGTGTAATTATACAGAATTTTTAAAATTGATGTTATAGCTAATAATGTCATTTTATGAGAAATTTTAATTCTGTAAACGCTGTTTTGTTACCGTCTGCAGACGTTTGTATTGCTTTCTGTTTCGTTTGTACCTGTAAAGGTACCTTTACAGGTACAAATATATCGAATGTTCAAAATTGATATTAGAGCTAATAATGTCATTTTTGGGATGTTTCAATTTTGTATACGGGTGCTATTTTGTAATTGACTGCAGACACTTGTACCGCTTTCCATTTTGTTCGTATCTATACAGTCATTTTTGAGATATTTCAATTCTGCATACGGGTGCTATTTTGTAATTGCCTGCAGACGTTTGTACCGCTTTCCATTTTGTTCGTATCTATACAGGTGTAAATATATCGAATTTTGTTAATTGATGTTACAGCTAATAATGAAGAAATTTTAATTCTGTAAACGCTGTTTTGTTACCGTCTGCTGACGTTTGTATTGCTTTCTGTTTTCTTTATACCCTTACAGGTGTAAATATACCGAATGTTCAAAATTGATATTAGAGCTAATAATGTCATTTTTGTACCGCTTTTTTGCAAGGTTTTGCGAAGGGTGCTAAGTGCGGACAGTGCCACTAATAATGTCATTTTTGGGATATTTCAATTCTGCATACGGGTGCTGTTTTGTAATTGCCTGCAGACGTTTGTACCGCTTTCCATTTTGTTCGTATCTATACAGGTGTAATTATACAGAATTTTTAAAATTGATGTTATAGCTAATAATGTCATTTTATGAGAAATTTTAATTCTGTAAACGCTTGTTACCGTCTGCTGACGTTTGTATTGCTTTTTGTTTTCTTTATACCCTTACAGGTGTAAATATACCGAATGTTCAAAATTGATATTAGAGCTAATAATGTCATTTTTGGGATATTTCAATTTTGTATACGGGTGCTGTTTTATTACCGTCTGCAGACGTTTGTATTTCTTTCTGTTTCGTTTGTACCTGTAAAGGTACCTTTACAGGTACAAATATATCGAATGTTCAAAATTGATATTAGAGCTAATAATGTCATTTATGGGATGTTTCAATTTTGTATACGGGTGCTGTTTTGTAATTGCCTGCAGACGTTTGTACCGCTTTCCATTTTGTTCGTATCTATACATGTGTAATTATACAGAATTTTTAAAATCGATGTTATAGCTAATAATGTTATTTTATGAGAAATTTTAATTCTATAAACGCTGTTTTGTTACCGTCTGCAGATGTTTGTATTGCTTTCTGTTTCGTTTGTACCTGTAAAGGTACCTTTACAGGTACAAATATATCGAATGTTCAAAATTGATATTAGAGCTAATAATGTCATTTTTGGGATGTTTCAATTTTGTATACGGGTGCTGTTTTGTACTTGACTGCAGATACTTGTACCGTTTTCCATTTTGTTCGTATCTATACAGTCATTTTTGAGATATTTCAATTCTGCATACGGGTGCTATTTTGTAATTGCCTGCAGACGTTTGTACCGCTTTCCATTTTGTTCGTATCTATACAGGTGTAAATATATCGAATTTTGTTAATTGATGTTACAGCTAATAATGAAGAAATTTTAATTCTGTAAACGCTGTTTTGTTACCGTCTGCTGACGTTTGTATTGCTTTCTGTTTTTTTTATACCCTTACAGGTGTAAATATACCGAATGTTCAAAATTGATATTAGAGCTAAAAATGTCATTTTTGGGATATTTCAATTTTGTATACGGGTGCTGTTTTGTAATTGCCTGCAGACGTTTGTACCGCTTTCCATTTTGTTCGTAACTATACAGTCATTTTTGAGATATTTCAATTCTGCATACGGGTGCTATTTTGTAATTGCCTGCAGACGTTTGTACCGCTTTCCATTTTGTTCGTATCTATACAGGTGTAAATATATCGAATTTTGTTAATTAATGTTACAGCTAATAATGAAGAAATTTTAATTCTGTAAACGCTGTTTTGTTACCGTCTGCTGACGTTTGTATTGCTTTCTGTTTTCTTTATACCCTTACAGGTGTAAATATACCGAATGTTCAAAATTGATATTAGAGCTAATAATGTCATTTTTGTACCGCTTTTTTGCAAGGTTTTGCGAAGGGTGCTAAGTGCGGACAGTGCCACTAATAATGTCATTTTTGGGATATTTCAATTCTGCATACGGGTGCTGTTTTGTAATTGCCTGCAGACGTTTGTACCGCTTTCCATTTTGTTCGTATCTATACAGGTGTAATTATACAGAATTTTTAAAATTGATGTTATAGCTAATAATGTCATTTTATGAGAAATTTTAATTCTGTAAACGCTTGTTACCGTCTGCTGACGTTTGTATTGCTTTCTGTTTTCTTTATACCCTTACAGGTGTAAATATACCGAATGTTCAAAATTGATATTAGAGCTAAAAATGTCATTTTTGGGATATTTCAATTTTGTATACGGGTGCTGTTTTGTAATTGCCTGCAGACGTTTGTACCGCTTTTCATTTTGTTCGTATCTATACAGTCATTTTTGAGATATATCAATTCTGCATACGGGTGCTATTTTGTAATTGCCTGCAGACGTTTGTACCGCTTTCCATTTTGTTCATATCTATACAGGTATAAATATATCGAATTTATTGATGTTACAGCTAATAATGAAGAAATTTTAATTCTGTAAACGCTGTTTTGTTACCGTCTGCTGACGTTTGTATTGCTTTCTGTTTTCTTTATATCCTTACAGGTGTAAATATACCGAATGTTCAAAATTGATATTAGAGCTAAAAATGTCATTTTTGGGATGTTTCAATTTTGTATACGGGTGCTGTTTTGTAATTGACTGCAGACGTTTGTACCGCTTTCCATTTTGTTCGTATCTATACAGGTGTAAATATATCGAATTTTGTTAATTGATGTTATAGCTAATAATGTCATTTTATGAGAAATTTTAATTCTGTAAACGCTGTTTTGTTACCGTCTGCAGACGTTTGTATTGCTTTCTATTTCGTTTGTACCTGTAAAGGTACCTTTACAGGTACAAATACATCTAATGTTCAAAATTGATATTAGAGCTAATAATGTCATTTTTGGGATGTTTCAATTTTGTATACGGGTGCTGTTTTGTAATTGACTGCAGACGCTTGTACCGCTTTCCATTTTGTTTGTATCTATACAGTCATTTTTGAGATATATCAATTCTGCATACGGGTGCTATTTTGTAATTGCCTGCAGACGTTTGTACCGCTTTCCATTTTGTTCGTATCTATACAGGTGTAATTATACAGAATTTTTAAAATTGATGTTATAGCTAATAATGTCATTTTATGAGAAATTTTAATTCTGTAAACGCTGTTTTGTTACCGTCTGCAGACGTTTGTATTGCTTTCTGTTTCGTTTGTACCTGTAAAGGTACCTTTACAGGTACAAATATATCGAATGTTCAAAATTGATATTAGAGCTAATAATGTCATTTTTGGGATGTTTCAATTTTGTATACGGGTGCTATTTTGTAATTGACTGCAGACACTTGTACCGCTTTCCATTTTGTTCGTATCTATACAGTCATTTTTGAGATATTTCAATTCTGCATACGGGTGCTATTTTGTAATTGCCTGCAGACGTTTGTACCGCTTTCCATTTTGTTCGTATCTATACAGGTGTAAATATATCGAATTTTGTTAATTGATGTTACAGCTAATAATGAAGAAATTTTAATTCTGTAAACGCTGTTTTGTTACCGTCTGCTGACGTTTGTATTGCTTTCTGTTTTCTTTATACCCTTACAGGTGTAAATATACCGAATGTTCAAAATTGATATTAGAGCTAAAAATGTCATTTTTGGGATGTTTCAATTTTGTATACGGGTGCTGTTTTGTAATTGACTGCAGACGTTTGTACCGCTTTCCATTTTGTTCGTATCTATACAGGTGTAAATATATCGAATTTTGTTAATTGATGTTATAGCTAATAATGTCATTTTATGAGAAATTTTAATTCTGTAAACGCTGTTTTGTTACCGTCTGCAGACGTTTGTATTGCTTTCTATTTCGTTTGTACCTGTAAAGGTACCTTTACAGGTACAAATACATCTAATGTTCAAAATTGATATTAGAGCTAATAATGTCATTTTTGGGATGTTTCAATTTTGTATACGGGTGCTGTTTTGTAATTGACTGCAGACGCTTGTACCGCTTTCCATTTTGTTTGTATCTATACAGTCATTTTTGAGATATATCAATTCTGCATACGGGTGCTATTTTGTAATTGCCTGCAGACGTTTGTACCGCTTTCCATTTTGTTCGTATCTATACAGGTGTAATTATACAGAATTTTTAAAATTGATGTTATAGCTAATAATGTCATTTTATGAGAAATTTTAATTCTGTAAACGCTGTTTTGTTACCGTCTGCAGACGTTTGTATTGCTTTCTGTTTCGTTTGTACCTGTAAAGGTACCTTTACAGGTACAAATATATCGAATGTTCAAAATTGATATTAGAGCTAATAATGTCATTTTTGGGATGTTTTAATTTTGTATACGGGTGCTATTTTGTAATTGACTGCAGACACTTGTACCGCTTTCCATTTTGTTCGTATCTATACAGTCATTTTTGAGATATTTCAATTCTGCATACGGGTGCTATTTTGTAATTGCCTGCAGACGTTTGTACCGCTTTCCATTTTGTTCGTATCTATACAGGTGTAAATATATCGAATTTTGTTAATTGATGTTACAGCTAATAATGAAGAAATTTTAATTCTGTAAACGCTGTTTTGTTACCGTCTGCTGACGTTTGTATTGCTTTCTGTTTTCTTTATACCCTTACAGGTGTAAATATACCGAATGTTCAAAATTGATATTAGAGCTAATAATGTCATTTTTGTACCGCTTTTTTGCAAGGTTTTGCGAAGGGTGCTAAGTGCGGACAGTGCCACTAATAATGTCATTTTTGGGATATTTCAATTCTGCATACGGGTGCTGTTTTGTAATTGCCTGCAGACGTTTGTACCGCTTTCCATTTTGTTCGTATCTATACAGGTGTAATTATACAGAATTTTTAAAATTGATGTTATAGCTAATAATGTCATTTTATGAGAAATTTTAATTCTGTAAACGCTTGTTACCGTCTGCTGACGTTTGTATTGCTTTTTGTTTTCTTTATACCCTTACAGGTGTAAATATACCGAATGTTCAAAATTGATATTAGAGCTAATAATGTCATTTTTGGGATATTTCAATTTTGTATACGGGTGCTGTTTTGTTACCGTCTGCAGACGTTTGTATTTCTTTCTGTTTCATTTGTACCTGTAAAGGTACCTTTACAGGTACAAATATATCGAATGTTCAAAATTGATATTAGAGCTAATAATGTCATTTATGGGATGTTTCAATTTTGTATACGGGTGCTGTTTTGTAATTGCCTGCAGACGTTTGTACCGCTTTCCATTTTGTTCGTATCTATACATGTGTAATTATACAGAATTTTTAAAATCGATGTTATAGCTAATAATGTCATTTTATGAGAAATTTTAATTCTATAAACGCTGTTTTGTTACCGTCTGCAGACGTTTGTATTGCTTTCTGTTTCGTTTGTACCTGTAAAGGTACCTTTACAGGTACAAATATATCGAATGTTCAAAATTGATATTAGAGCTAATAATGTCATTTTTGGGATGTTTCAATTTTGTATACGGGTGCTGTTTTGTAATTGACTGCAGACACTTGTACCGCTTTCCATTTTGTTCGTATCTATACAGTCATTTTTGAGATATTTCAATTCTGCATACGGGTGTTATTTTGTAATTGCCTGCAGACGTTTGTACCGCTTTCCATTTTGTTCATAACTATACAAGTGTAATTATACAGAATTTTTTAAGTTGATGTTACAGCTAATAATGTCATTTTTTGAGAAATTTTAATTCTGTAAACGCCGTTTTGTTACCGTCTGCAGACGTTTGTATTGCTTTCCATTTTGTTTGTACCCCTACAGGTATAAATACATCGAATGTTCAAAATTGATATTAGAGCTAATAATGTCATTTTTGGGATATTTCAATTTTGTATACGTGTGCTGTTTTGTAATTGACTGCAGACGTTTGTACGGCTTTCCATTTTGTTCGTATCTATACAGACATTTTTGAGATATTTCAATTCTGCATACAAGTGCTATTTTGTAATTGCCTGCAGACGTTTGTACCGCTTTCCATTTTGTTCGTATCTATACAGGTGTAAATATATCGAATTTTGTTAATTGATGTTACAGCTAATAATGTCATTTTTTGAGAAATTTTAATTCTGTAAACGCCGTTTTGTTACCGTCTGCAGACGTTTGTATTGCTTTCCGTTTTGTTTGTACCCCTACAGGTATAAATACACCGAATGTTCAAAATTGATATTAGAGCTAATAATGTCATTTTTGGGATATTTCAATTCTGCATACAAGTGCTATTTTGTAATTGCCTGCAGACGTTTGTACCGCTTTTCATTTTGTTCGTATCTATACAGGTGTAATTATACAGAATTTTTAAAATTGATGTTATAGCTAATAATGTCATTTTATGAGAAATTTTAATTCTGTAAACGCTGTTTTGTTACCGTATGCAGACGTTTGTATTGCTTTCTGTTTCGTTTGTATCTGTAAAGGTACCTTTACAGGTACAAATATATCGAATGTTCAAAATTGATATTAGAGCTAATAATGTCATTTTTGGGATGTTTCAATTTTGTATACGGGTGCTGTTTTGTAACTGACTGCAGACGCTTGTACCGCTTTCCATTTTGTTCGTATCTATACAGTCATTTTTGAGATATTTCAATTCTGCATACGGGTGCTATTTTGTAATTGCCTGCAGACGTTTGTACCGCTTTCCATTTTGTTCGTATCTATACAGGTGTAAATATATCGAATTTTGTTAATTGATGTTACAGCTAATAATGAAGAAATTTTAATTCTGTAAACGCTGTTTTGTTACCGTCTGCTGACGTTTGTATTGCTTTCTGTTTTCTTTATACCCTTACAGGTGTAAATATACCGAATGTTCAAAATTGATATTAGAGCTAATAATGTCATTTTTGTACCGCTTTTTTGCAAGGTTTGGCGAAGGGTGCTAAGTGCGGACAGTGCCACTAATAATGTCATTTTTGGGATATTTCAATTCTGCATACGGGTGCTGTTTTGTAATTGCCTGCAGACGTTTGTACCGCTTTCCATTTTGTTCGTATCTATACAGGTGTAATTATACAGAATTTTTAAAATTGATGTTATAGCTAATAATGTCATTTTATGAGAAATTTTAATTCTGTAAACGCTTGTTACCGTCTGCTGACGTTTGTATTGCTTTTTGTTTTCTTTATACCCTTACAGGTGTAAATATACCGAATGTTCAAAATTGATATTAGAGCTAATAATGTCATTTTTGGGATATTTCAATTTTGTATACGGGTGCTGTTTTGTTACCGTCTGCAGACGTTTGTATTTCTTTCTGTTTCGTTTGTACCTGTAAAGGTACCTTTACAGGTACAAATATATCGAATGTTCAAAATTGATATTAGAGCTAATAATGTCATTTATGGGATGTTTCAATTTTGTATACGGGTGCTGTTTTGTAATTGCCTGCAGACGTTTGTACCGCTTTCCATTTTGTTCGTATCTATACATGTGTAATTATACAGAATTTTTAAAATCGATGTTATAGCTAATAATGTCATTTTATGAGAAATTTTAATTCTATAAACGATGTTTTGTTACCGTCTGCAGACGTTTGTATTGCTTTCTGTTTCGTTTGTACCTGTAAAGGTATCTTTACAGGTACAAATATATCGAATGTTCAAAATTGATATTAGAGCTAATAATGTCATTTTTGGGATGTTTCAATTTTGTATACGGGTGCTGTTTTGTAATTGACTGCAGACACTTGTACCGCTTTCCATTTTGTTCGTATCTATACAGTCATTTTTGAGATATTTCAATTCTGCATACGGGTGCTATTTTGTAATTGCCTGCAGACGTTTGTACCGCTTTCCATTTTGTTCGTATCTATACAGGTGTAAATATATCGAATTTTGTTAATTGATGTTACAGCTAATAATGAAGAAATTTTAATTCTGTAAACGCTGTTTTGTTACCGTCTGCTGACGTTTGTATTGCTTTCTGTTTTTTTTATACCCTTACAGGTGTAAATATACCGAATGTTCAAAATTGATATTAGAGCTAAAAATGTCATTTTTGGGATATTTCAATTTTGTATATGGGTGCTGTTTTGTAATTGCCTGCAGACGTTTGTACCGCTTTCCATTTTGTTCGTAACTATACAGTCATTTTTGAGATATTTCAATTCTGCATACGGGTGCTATTTTGTAATTGCCTGCAGACGTTTGTACCGCTTTCCATTTTGTTCGTATCTATACAGGTGTAAATATATCGAATTTTGTTAATTAATGTTACAGCTAATAATGAAGAAATTTTAATTCTGTAAACGCTGTTTTGTTACCGTCTGCTGACGTTTGTATTGCTTTCTGTTTTCTTTATACCCTTACAGGTGTAAATATACCGAATGTTCAAAATTGATATTAGAGCTAATAATGTCATTTTTGGGATATTTCAATTTTGTATACGGGTGCTGTTTTGTAATTGCCTGCAGACGTTTGTACCGCTTTTCATTTTGTTCGTATCTATACAGTCATTTTTGAGATATATCAATTCTGCATACGGGTGCTATTTTGTAATTGCCTGCAGACGTTTGTACCGCTTTCCATTTTGTTCATATCTATACAGGTATAAATATATCGAATTTATTGATGTTACAGCTAATAATGAAGAAATTTTAATTCTGTAAACGCTGTTTTGTTACCGTCTGCTGACGTTTGTATTGCTTTCTGTTTTCTTTATACCCTTACAGGTGTAAATATACCGAATGTTCAAAATTGATATTAGAGCTAAAAATGTCATTTTTGGGATATTTCAATTTTGTATACGGGTGCTGTTTTGTAATTGCCTGCAGACGTTTGTACCGCTTTTCATTTTGTTCGTATCTATACAGTCATTTTTGAGATATATCAATTCTGCATACGGGTGCTATTTTGTAATTGCCTGCAGACGTTTGTACCGCTTTCCATTTTGTTCATATCTATACAGGTATAAATATATCGAATTTATTGATGTTACAGCTAATAATGAAGAAATTTTAATTCTGTAAACGCTGTTTTGTTACCGTCTGCTGACGTTTGTATTGCTTTCTGTTTTCTTTATACCCTTACAGGTGTAAATATACCGAATGTTCAAAATTGATATTAGAGCTAAAAATGTCATTTTTGGGATGTTTCAATTTTGTATACGGGTGCTATTTTGTAATTGACTGCAGACACTTGTACCGCTTTCCATTTTGTTCGTATCTATACAGTCATTTTTGAGATATTTCAATTCTGCATACGGAAGCTATTTTGTAATTGCCTGCAGACGTTTGTACCGCTTTCCATTTTGTTCGTATCTATACAGGTGTAAATATATCGAATTTTGTTAATTGATGTTACAGCTAATAATGAAGAAATTTTAATTCTGTAAACGCTGTTTTGTTACCGTCTGCTGACGTTTGTATTGCTTTTTGTTTTCTTTATACCCTTACAGGTGTAAATATACCGAATGTTCAAAATTGATATTAGAGCTAATAATGTCATTTTTGGGATATTTCAATTTTGTATACGGGTGCTGTTTTGTTACCGTCTGCAGACGTTTGTATTTCTTTCTGTTTCGTTTGTACCTGTAAAGGTACCTTTACAGGTACAAATATATCGAATGTTCAAAATTGATATTAGAGCTAATAATGTCATTTATGGGATGTTTCAATTTTGTATACGGGTGCTGTTTTGTAATTGCCTGCAGACGTTTGTACCGCTTTTCATTTTGTTCGTATCTATACAGTCATTTTTGAGATATATCAATTCTGCATACGGGTGCTATTTTGTAATTGCCTGCAGACGTTTGTACCGCTTTCCATTTTGTTCATATCTATACAGGTATAAATATATCGAATTTATTGATGTTACAGCTAATAATGAAGAAATTTTAATTCTGTAAACGCTGTTTTGTTACCGTCTGCTGACGTTTGTATTGCTTTCTGTTTTCTTTATACCCTTACAGGTGTAAATATACCGAATGTTCAAAATTGATATTAGAGCTAAAAATGTCATTTTTGGGATGTTTCAATTTTGTATACGGGTGCTATTTTGTAATTGACTGCAGACACTTGTACCGCTTTCCATTTTGTTCGTATCTATACAGTCATTTTTGAGATATTTCAATTCTGCATACGGAAGCTATTTTGTAATTGCCTGCAGACGTTTGTACCGCTTTCCATTTTGTTCGTATCTATACAGGTGTAAATATATCGAATTTTGTTAATTGATGTTACAGCTAATAATGAAGAAATTTTAATTCTGTAAACGCTGTTTTGTTACCGTCTGCTGACGTTTGTATTGCTTTTTGTTTTCTTTATACCCTTACAGGTGTAAATATACCGAATGTTCAAAATTGATATTAGAGCTAATAATGTCATTTTTGGGATATTTCAATTTTGTATACGGGTGCTGTTTTGTTACCGTCTGCAGACGTTTGTATTTCTTTCTGTTTCGTTTGTACCTGTAAAGGTACCTTTACAGGTACAAATATATCGAATGTTCAAAATTGATATTAGAGCTAATAATGTCATTTATGGGATGTTTCAATTTTGTATACGGGTGCTGTTTTGTAATTGCCTGCAGACGTTTGTACCGCTTTCCATTTTGTTCGTATCTATACATGTGTAATTATACAGAATTTTTAAAATCGATGTTATAGCTAATAATGTCATTTTATGAGAAATTTTAATTCTATAAACGCTGTTTTGTTACCGTCTGCAGACGTTTGTATTGCTTTCTGTTTCGTTTGTACCTGTAAAGGTATCTTTACAGGTGTAAATATACCGAATGTTCAAAATTGATATTAGAGCTAAAAATGTCATTTTTGGGATATTTCAATTTTGTATATGGGTGCTGTTTTGTAATTGCCTGCAGACGTTTGTACCGCTTTCCATTTTGTTCGTAACTATACAATCATTTTTGAGATATTTCAATTCTGCATACGGGTGCTATTTTGTAATTGCCTGCAGACGTTTGTACCGCTTTCCATTTTGTTCGTATCTATACAGGTGTAAATATATCGAATTTTGTTAATTAATGTTACAGCTAATAATGAAGAAATTTTAATTCTGTAAACGCTGTTTTGTTACCGTCTGCTGACGTTTGTATTGCTTTCTGTTTTCTTTATACCCTTACAGGTGTAAATATACCGAATGTTCAAAATTGATATTAGAGCTAATAATGTCATTTTTGTACCGCTTTTTTGCAAGGTTTTGCGAAGGGTGCTAAGTGCGGACAGTGCCACTAATAATGTCATTTTTGGGATATTTCAATTCTGCATACGGGTGCTGTTTTGTAATTGCCTGCAGACGTTTGTACCGCTTTCCATTTTGTTCGTATCTATACAGGTGTAATTATACAGAATTTTTAAAATTGATGTTATAGCTAATAATGTCATTTTATGAGAAATTTTAATTCTGTAAACGCTTGTTACCGTCTGCTGACGTTTGTATTGCTTTCTGTTTTCTTTATACCCTTACAGGTGTAAATATACCGAATGTTCAAAATTGATATTAGAGCTAAAAATGTCATTTTTGGGATATTTCAATTTTGTATACGGGTGCTGTTTTGTAATTGCCTGCAGACGTTTGTACCGCTTTTCATTTTGTTCGTATCTATACAGTCATTTTTGAGATATATCAATTCTGCATACGGGTGCTATTTTGTAATTGCCTGCAGACGTTTGTACCGCTTTCCATTTTGTTCATATCTATACAGGTATAAATATATCGAATTTATTGATGTTACAGCTAATAATGAAGAAATTTTAATTCTGTAAACGCTGTTTTGTTACTGTCTGCTGACGTTTGCTTTCTGTTTTCTTTATACCCTTACAGGTGTAAATATACCGAATGTTCAAAATTGATATTAGAGCTAAAAATGTCATTTTTGGGATGTTTCAATTTTGTATACGGGTGCTGTTTTGTAATTGACTGCAGACGTTTGTACCGCTTTCCATTTTGTTCGTATCTATACAGGTATAAATATATCGAATTTTGTTAATTGATGGTATAGCTAATAATGTCATTTTATGAGAAATTTTAATTCCGTAAACGCTGTTTTGTTACCGTCTGCAGACGTTTGTATTGCTTTCTATTTCGTTTGTACCTGTAAAGGTACCTTTACAGGTACAAATACATCTAATGTTCAAAATTGATATTAGAGCTAATAATGTCATTTTTGGGATGTTTCAATTTTGTATACGGGTGCTGTTTTGTAATTGACTGCAGACGCTTGTACCGCTTTCCATTTTGTTCGTATCTATACAGGTGTAATTATACAGAATTTTTAAAATTGATGTTATAGCTAATAATGTCATTTTATGAGAAATTTTAATTCTATAAACGCTGTTTTGTTACCGTCTGCAGACGTTTGTATTGCTTTCTATTTCGTTTGTACCTGTAAAGGTACCTTTACAGGTACAAATATATCGAATGTTCAAAATTGATATTAGAGCTAATAATGTCATTTTTGGGATGTTTCAATTTTGTATACGGGTGCTATTTTGT